>NC_056726.1:1351025242-1351087742 GCF_019279795.1 Protopterus annectens
CCCAGAGATCCTCCGCCTCAGGTTTCCCCACTGGGAATAACCCCTCTTCGAGGATTCTCCTGATCACTTTCGGGAGATCTCAGCGCAAGAGGATTTGTAAGAGGAAACACTTAGACTCCCTGAGTCTATCACTTCAGATACCAACTTAGATGAGTCGGAGGATCCACAAGATCCCCTCTGAGGATGTCTCCTTTTCAGACATCCTAGAACTCCTAAAACAGAGGAAACTGGCCCTCCACAAATCCCTCTGAGGATGAGTGGTATACCTAGAGGCGTTTGGATCTCGGCCCTCCACCTCCTGGGTGTCTCCGCCTTCGACCCCCTTATGGAGGTTATTGCTCGAAAGGCTTGGGCTGCTCCTGACTCTGTAGAGCCAGTTCCTAGGAGGCCGTCTAAATTTATTACTGCCCCTTCGGAAAAGCAATTCCTTACGAAAGGTGTCCCTGCTGATGCCATGGTGGTGGCGGCTGCCACTAAGAAGGAACTTGCAGATCCTTCCGTACCTGTCCATCCTCCTAATAAGGATTCTAGGACCATGGATAGGTATGGTAAGCGGATGTTCTCTTCAGCGACCTTTGCTATCGCGCTAAGCTGAACTACTTATGTCACTTCACCAGACTCCAAAGGGACATCCTTAAGGAACTAGGTGAAGTAGTACAGGATCCCACAGCTGCAGGGGCTCAAAAAAAAAAATTGCTTCGCAGCTAGGAATCCTTAATTCTATTGCTAACTCCTCCATGCGACTGATATCATATGCAGCAGATGGAGCGAGTAGAGCCGCAGGTACAGGGGTGGCTCTTAGACGCCAAGCCTGGATGCGGCTCTGTAATTTTGCAGATCCCTTTAAGGCGTCCTTTACAAATTCTCCCTTTGATGGGTCAGCTTTGTTTGGCCCTCAAGTGAAGGATACATTGACCAGGTGTGAACAGGACGGCAAGACTCTTTCTGCCGTGGGGGTCCGTTTTCCACCCCTTCTAGACCTTACCCTAAGGACAGAAGGGTGGAAAGATGTAGTTCCATAAATCCCAAGGAGTCACGCCGGATACCGTGGTCAGTTTACCCCTAGAGGCAGAGGGGTAATAATAACAGATGCAGCTCTAGAGGCAGAGGGGTCCACAGAACCAGGAAGCAGAGAGCCTCTCTGACAAGCCCTTTCAGCATCCCTGAGATGTTGCCCGACTGTCCGTTCTTGGAGGCAGTTGGGGGAAGACTATCGCTGTACCCAGAAGCCTGGCGTTCCCTCACTCAAGACAGATGGGTACAGTCGATCATATCCGAGGGTTACAAAATTCCTTTCGAGGAAAGTCCTTTTTCTCACTCAAATTCCCTTCCAGATGTACCACCCGGTCTAAGGGAAGTTGCAGAGTTAGAAGTATTAAAACTTCTACAAAAAAGAGCCATTCAGCCAGTTACAGCAGACCATTCAGAGCCTGGAATCTACTCAAGATTCTTTTTGGTCCCCAAAAAGACGGGAGACTGGAGACCAATATTGGATCTCAGCAGACTCAACAAGTCTGTGAGGAAGACAAGATTTCGAATGGTCACACTTCAGTCAATTCTGCCCTTCCTAGAGAAGGACAACTGGATGTGCTCAATAGATCTTCAGGACGCGTACTATCACATAAAAATTCACAGACGGTCCAGAAGATTTCTCCGCTTTCAGCTGGGGTCCAGTCATTTCCAATTCAGAGCCCTGCCCTTTGGTCTCACTACAGCCCCCAGAGTGTTCACCAAATGTATGGCAGTGGTCACGGCTCACCTGAGACGTCAAGGATTCCAGGTGTTTCCGTATCTCGACGACTGGCTCCTTTCAGCCACCACCAGGCATCACCTTCTTCAAGCCAGGGATTACACAATAAATCTTTGCACTCAATTGGGAATTTCGATCAACTACGAAAAATCCTCCTTATTGCCCTGCCAGTCTATTACTTTCATAGGCGCAAACTTAAACACTGTTCGGATGTCAGCAACCCTCACAGGCCAAAGAATCTCAGATATACAAAGTCACGTGAGGATCATCCTAGCCAGCAAAAAGGTACAAGCCAGAATGGTTCTAAAGGTGTTGGGCCTCATGGCTGCGGCCATTACCCTTCTTCCCCTGGCCCGCTTCTACATGCGCCTGCTTCAGTGGATGTTGTTCACTCAGTGGTCTTACCAACAACTTCCAATGCGTCACCAAATACTGGTGACACAGATTTGCAAGAATCATCTTTCATGGTGGATTACTTCACCTCAGATTCACCAAGGCAGACCCTTTGTATCCCCGGCCCCGGTAGCCACTGTCACTACGGACGCCTCCCTGATCGGGTGGGGGTCATTATCAGGGCAGGATGGTTCATGGGACGTGGCAACCGTTCGAATACCACCTGCATATAAATGTCCTAGAGATGAGAGCAGTGCTTTTAACGTTGCAAGCCCTCAACAACTTTCTTCCCTTGGGAACAATTGCAGTTCACACAGACAACATGTCTGTAGTATGGTATATCAACAAACAGGGCGGAACCAAGTCCTACCCCTTGTGTCGAGAAGCTCTCAGACTTTGGCAATGGGCGATCTCCTCTCATCGGTTTCTGGTAGCAACGCATATCCCTGGGAAGACCAACATTTTAGCGGACAGATTGAGCAGAGCTATTCTCATGCCTCACGAGTGGTCTCTCAAACAATCTATAGCAGAGGAGATTTTTCTAGAATGGGGCCACCCATGTTGCGATCTTTTTGCTACTCCCCAAAACAGCAAATGCCCAGACTTCTTTTCTCTCTTCCCACTGCCAGGCCACCCCAGAGACGCTCTAACCCAGGATTGGCCCCAGGGACTTCTTTATGCCTTTCCTCCCTTTCCGCTGATTCCACAAGTACTCCAGAAAGCCACCGTTTTGAGAGCCAAAATGATTCTCATTGCTCCCTATTGGCCTCGACAAATTTGGTTCCCGTTCCTCCATCGTCACCTTTTGGTGCAGCCGTGGCATCTGGACCCAGTACCAGACCTTCTGATTCACCAATCGGGTCAGCTGCGGTCTATCCCTTCTCTCAACCTCACAGCATAGTTGCTCCACTTCCTTCCTTAGCCAGGCTTCCTATGATCTCTAATCCTGTTAGAGACATCATAGTAACTTCCTAAAATCCTCTACTAGAAGGATTTATACCAGCAAATGGAAACGCTTTTCTTGTTGGGCAAAAGCTAAAAATATTGATCCCTTTACTGCTCCAGTCCAAGCAGTTCTGGATTTCTTAGCAGAAATCTTTCACGCGGGCTCTTCTTCTTCCACGGTCAAAGTTCAGTTGGCTGCTATCTCGAACTTTCATGTCAGGTTCGCAGATCGCAACATTATGTCCCACAGGCTTTGTAGAGCCTTCTTAAAAGGAATTTTTCTCCTGAAACCTCCAGTCAGGAGTCCTCCTCCTCAATGGGACCTAAATTTAGTGCTGACATCCTTGATTCTTCCTTCCTTTGAGCCAGCTGTTTCATGTTCCCTGAAATTTCTTTCATGGAAAACTCTATTCCTGGTTGCTATTACGTTGGCTAGGAGAGTATCTGAACTTCATGCTCTCTCTGTTCGTCCCCCCTATTTGGTCTTCCACAAAGACAGAGTACCCTTGAGAACTAATCCGACCTTTTTGCCTAAGGTCGCCTCAAAGAGTAATTTGAATCAGTCTATTGACCTACCTGTATTTTTCCCAAACTACTCAAACAGATCGGAACAAAAATTACATTATCTTGATGTTCACCGCCAACTCAGATATTATTTGGACAGAACAAAACAGTTCAGGAAGTCCGATCAGCTCTTTATTTCTTATGCTGATAACAAAAAAGGCCTTCCCATCTCAAAAGTGACCTTATCTAGATGGATTTCTTCTATCATCTCTGAAATCTATCAGCTCAGGGGAAAACAGCTGTGCTCGAAACCTAAAGCGCATTCAACCAGAAGCTTAGCCACTTCCACAGCCTTTCAGGCTAGACTTCCATTAGACACTATTTGTGCAGCAGCCACTTGGGCCACTCCTCATACCTTTGTTTCTCATTACAAATTGGATTTGGCCTCCAGGGACAGAGCCAGTTTTGGCTCTGCAGTTCTCAAGAGTCTGTTCCATTGAGCCACCCAGGATAGAGGTGCTAGGGACGCGGTCCCATCAAGCAAGAATGAAGGCGAGATTGACAACTTAACATTGAGAAGTTATGTACCTACCATAACGTTCCATATCCAGTTATACCTAAAAAGAAAAAATAAAATCACCAAAACTATGCCTCAGCTTATTGTTTGTGAATCTGTTGATCTGATGATGTCTGGTTTCATCTGATTCAACTTGGGGGTTGTCAGATCCTGTCGGATCTGACCTCGGCACCTTATACCAGAGTATGGGATGCAAGAATCTGATTACTCCCTACTCACAGTTCCCTTCTCCCATTTGAATTACTTCATATCTCATTTGCTGCCTGTCAAACCAGACATGTTTGCCAAGAGCTCCACCTTTTTTCACAATAATTGAATTATTATTACTGATTTCCTTTAGTGTAGTCATTAGTTTATAGTAGCTAGCATTAGGATGTTAGGGAGGTTAATTAGTGCAGTATTTTCTTTAAAATAGAGGTTTTTGTGTGTACTCTTCATAGAACCTTATTGCATATTTCTTATAGGATCATAGGAAGTTACTAGGCTATTGGTGCTGAGGCCCTTCCAAGCCTAGCCAAGAATTTAGCCCATGTTCCAACAAGTCAGCACCTAGGGGGTTGGGGGGGTGGCCTAATGGTTAAGGTGTTTGCCTTACAAACACAAGGTGCAGGGTTTGAGTCTCACAAAGAATAATTGGCTAGGCTTAAAATGGCTTGCAAGGGCAGTTAGCTTAGTATTAACATATGAACCTATGCCACTGTCCAGTAGGGACATAGGTGGAATCCCAGGGGTGTGTTTTCTATTCCCCATCCAGTTGTCCAGGTTGCGCTTAAAAAAAGTTTAATGAGGTACTCTGCTTTACATGGAGAGGGGGTCTATTCCACAAAAAGGGGAGTCTCTGAGGAGTCTATAGGAGACTGTGGAGAGGGACAGGTCTTTTAGCCTATCTGTGTAGGGTAGATGTTTGAGGCCCTGGATTCTTCGGGTGAGGAATCTCTGTGGTCTCTCCAGCTGCTGCATGTGCTTTGTGAGGTACATACTGTAAGGGGCATTGTATTCAATTATCAGTCTTATAAGGGAAAAATACATGTCATGACCACCTTGTCCCTGGATGAGATACCCTTACTAATGAAATGGGCCATGTAGAAAGCTTTCCGTACAATGGAGGCAGTATGGTGGTTAAAAGTAAGATGTTAAGTTGTCAATCTCGCCTTCATTCTTGCTGGATGGGTTCGGAGCCGATCCTCGGCTCCGACTCGGCACTTGCTTAGCTTGAGAACTCCTTTTACCAGCTCGAGGCAACCCTATATCCCATGATGCAAGGCGGGACTACCTCAGATCTCGTTTGCCGCTTTGCGAAGAGGTCTCTTTTTTGCCAGCTGAGGTAAGTTTGAGTTTTTCAAACAGCTTTAGTCAGGGTTTATCTTCCCCATTTCCTTTTTTATAGAGTGTAGTGTTCATACTATCCACCCTATTCCCTAGATAGTTTAAAAAGTTTAAAAAAGTTTGAAAAAGTTTAAAAATTTTTCAGTTAGGCCTTAGTCTCCCTTATTGATCCCTATCTGTGTGACTGTGTTTGTGGGATTAATTGTGTGACTGTTTTTGGGGTGTGTGTGAGTATTTTTTGTCACTCTTTTCTTGGACAATGTCTAAGGAGGTAAAGGTCTTGGGCTTCAAGAAGTGTGACTCATGCTGTCAGAAAATGTCTCTGACAGACGGTCACACTTCTTGTGTTTACTGCCTGGGGCCTTTACACCTGCAGGACTCCTGTGCTTTGTGTCACTCTTTTAGCCAGCAAGTCCTGCAGGAAAGGAGGAATAAATTAATCCTCCGTGGCTTATTAAAGCCGGAAGGTTCACCCTCTAAACCTGGGTCCAGTAAACCTTCCAAGTCATCTAAGGGTCAGGCTACAGCTTCCAAGCCTTCCCCGGTGGCTCCGACTCCTTCGGAGCCGAGATCGGCTCCGGCCGGAGCTGATCTTTCTTCTTCTCAGGTGGGGTCGGCTCCGATCGATTCCGACACCCAATCTACTGTTGCCTTGTCGGCTCCGGCTGGAGCCGACATATTATCCAGTATCGGAGCCGAGAAACCTTCGGCTCCATCTGGGACCCAGGGGACGTCGGCTCTGATGACTTCGTCCAGGAAGAGATCTCGGTCCCCTTCTTTGGACTCTATCCACTCGGCTCCGAGATCTCCTCTTTTGTCGGAGCGGAGTCATCGGAGCCGATCTTTGAGATCGTCCAGGCTGTCTGACCACGATTTAGAGAGGGTGGTAAGCAGGCTGTTGAAGTCGCAGGCACTGGCCCAAATGCTCCATAGCCCGTCTCAGCAGACTTCGGCTATTGCTTCACCCCTTGAACTTCCTCCTCCGACTCCCCACCAGAGTTCGGAGCCGAGCTTCGGGACAGCGACTGTGTCGGCGCGGAGCCGATACATCCTTTTTCGGCTCCGTCGTCGCTCCGATCTCCTCCTTGAGACCTTCCTTGGAGGGATCCGGTCGCCGAGTTTCCTTGTCGGCTCCGAGGGGCTAGTGGCATCGGACCCTTGTCCGACCCGCTCTCCCTCTCGGGCTTGACTTTGGTAAGCTCGGCACCGACATCGACCTCGAGCCTTCCTCTCAGTGGAGCCGGAATTCCTATTTACTCGAACGGAATGTTCGGCCTCCCGGGGAGGGGAGCCTTTGAGGTGATGAGGAGTGTCCTGGCTCCTGAGCCAGGTCAATGGTCCATCCCTCTAGCTCCTCCCTCTTTGGTGTCTGAAGACGCCTCTTGCCAGCCTCTTGCTCTCAGGCCCAGGGATCCATCGCCCCAGGTTTCCCCATTGGGAATATCTTCCTCTTCCGAGGTTTCTCCTGATCCTGCAGGGGAACCCCCTCGGAAGAGGACATGTAAGAGGAATCACACAGACTCCCCTGAGTCTACTACATCTAATACCGACTTAGATGAGTCGGAGGGTTCCCCACGATCCCCCTCTGAGGATGTCTCCTTCTCAGACATCCTTGAGCTCCTCAAACAGAGGGGGAATTGGCCGTCCATTGACCCCTCCGAGGATGAGTCGGTATACCTGGAGGCTTTTGGATCCCGACCCTCCACCTCCTGGGTGTCTCCGCCTTTCGACTCACTTATGCAGGTAGTGGCTCGGAAGGCGTGGGCAGCTCCAGATTCTGTGGAACCTGTCCCCAGGAGACCATCCAAATTTATTACGGCCCCTACGGACAAGCAGTTTCTTTCCAAGGGCGTCTCTGTGGATGCTATGGTGGTGGCGGCCACTAAGAAGGAACTTATGGATCCTTCAGTACCTGTCCATCCTCCTAACAAAGATTCTAGGACCATGGACAGGTATGGAAAGCGGATGTTTTCTTCAGCGACCTTTGCTATGCGTTCGCTGAACTACCTTTGTCACTTCACCAGGCTTCAAAGAGATATTCTCAACGAACTAGGTGAAGTAGTCCAGGATCCTTCTGCTGCTGGGGCTCAAGAAAAGATTGCCTCACAGCTAGCAATCCTGAATTCCTTAACCAACTCCTCCATGCGGCTCATATCCTATGCCGCCGATGGAGCGAGCAGGGCCGCAGGCACAGGAGTGGCTCTTAGACGTCAAGCCTGGATGCGGCTTTGTAATTTTGCGGACTTTAAGGCGTCCTTCACCAATACCCCCTTTGATGGTTTGGCTTTGTTCGGACCTCAGGTGAAGGAAACCTTGACCAGGTGAGAGCAGGACGGTAAAACTCTTTCTGCCGTTGGAGTCCATTTTTCCACCCCTTCTAGACCCTATCCCAAGGGTCAGAAGGGAGGGAAGATGTGGTTCCGCAAAGCCCAAGGAGCTACACCGGACACACGTGGTCAGTTTACCCCCAGAGGCAGAGGGGGTAACAATAATAGACGCCGCCCTAGAGGCAGGGGGGGGTCCTCAGAACCAGGGCAACAGGGAGTCTCTTCCTGAGAAGCCCTTTCAGCATCCCTGAGGTGTTGCCCGACTGTCCACCCTTGGAGGCAGTCGGGGGAAGGATTTCGCTGTACCCAGTAGCCTGGCATTCCCTTTCACAAGATATGTGGGTACAGTCGATCATATCCGAGGGTTACAAAATCCCCTTCGAAAGGTATCCCGTACCTCAACAATCCCTTCCAGACATCTCACCCGGTCAAAGGGATTTGGCAGAACAGGAGGTTTTAAAGCTCCTAGAAAAAAGAGCCGTCCAGACTGTTCCGGCAGACCAAGTAGGATCCGGCATCTACTCAAGATTCTTTTTGGTCCCCAAAAGGACGGGAGATTGGAGACCGATATTAGACCTGAGCAGTCTAAACAGATTTGTCAAGAAGGCAAGATTCCGGATGGTCACGCTTCAGTCCATTCTGCCCTTTCTGGGCAAGGACAACTGGATGTGCTCTATAGACCTTCAGGACGCGTACTATCACATAAAGATTCACAGGCGCTCCAGGAGGTTTCTTCGCTTTCGGCTAGGGACCAGTCATTACCAATTCAGAGTCCTGCCCTTTGGCCTCACTTCAGCCCCCAGAGTGTTTACCAAATGCATGGCAGTGGTCACAGCTCATCTGAGACGTCAAGGATTCCAGGTGTTTCCTTATTTAGACGACTGGCTCCTCTCTGCCACCACCAGGTGTCAGCTTCTTCAGACCAGAGACTACACTCTGCAGCTATGCAGGAGTTTGGGAATTTCAGTGAATTTTGAGAAATCCTCTCTGCGGCCTTGCCAATCTATCACCTTTATAGGCGCAGAATTAAACACTGTCAAAATGTTAGCCAGACTAACAGATCAAAGAATTCTGGACATCCAAAAATACGTTTGGATTTTATTGCAGAGCAGCAAAGTCAAAGCCAGACTGATACTAAAGGTTCTAGGTCTTATGGCTGCGGCCATTGTTCTTCTACCACTGGCTCGCTTTCACATGCGTCTTCTACAGTGGATGTTATTCACTCAGTGGTCGTTCCACAGTCTTCCGATGAGGCACGAAATCTTAGTCACACAATCGTGCAGGACTCATCTGAATTGGTGGATATCTTCCCCTCTTCATCATCAGGGCCGACCTTTTGTTCCCCCTCCTCCGGTTGCCACAGTTACTGCGGATGCCTCTCTGATCGGGTGGGGGGGGGGCATTATCAGGGCAGGATGGTCCACGGGACGTGGCAACCCATAGAATACCATCTGCACATAAATGTCCTGGAGATGAGAGCGGTGCTTTTAACGTTGCAAGCCCTCAACGACTTTCTTCCCACGGGGACTATTGCAGTACAAACGGACAACATGTCCGTGGTCTGGTACATCAACAAGCAGGGCGGGACCAGGTCCTATCCTTTGTGTTGAGAAGCTCTCAGACTTTGGCAATGGGCAATCTCCTCTCATCGGTTTCTGATAGCAACGCACATCCCCGGCAGGTCCAACCTCTTGGCGGACAGGCTGAGTAGATCCATTCTCATGCCTCACGAGTGGTCTCTCAATCAATCTGTAGTGGGCCAGATTTTTCTGAAGTGGGGCACACCTTGTTGCGATCTTTTTGCTACACCCCAAAACAACAAGTGCCCCGATTATTTCACCCTCTTTCCCCTACCAGGCCAACCCCTGAGAGACTCTCTAACCCAGGATTGGCCCCGGGGACTTCTGTGCCTTTTCCTCCCTTTCCCTTGATTCCACAAGTCATTCAGAAAGCCACCATTTTGAGGGCCAAGTTGATTCTCATTGCCCCTTACTGGCCTCAACAAATTTGGTTTCCGTCTCTGCATCGTCACCTCCTGGTGCAGCCCTGGCATCTGGACCCAGTTCCGGATCTCTTGATCCACCAGTCGGGTCAACAGCACCGGGCCATTCATTCTCTCAACCTCACTGGTTGGTTTGCTCCACTTCCTTCCCTAGCCAGGCTTCCTATGATCTCTGATCCGGTCAGAGATATCTTAGTGGCTTCTTTAAAGTCGTCCACCAGAACCGTTTATGCTAGCAACTGGCGGCGTTTCCATTTGGGCAAATTCCAGAAATATCGATCCCTTTACTGCTCCTGTGCATTCTGTTTTAGATTTCCTGGCTGAGGTTTTTCAGTCAGGATCTTCTTCATCTACAGTGAAAGTTCAAATGGCTGCTATTTCCAAGTATCATGTTGGCTTGCAAGATCATAACATTATGTCTCATAGACTATGCAAGGCTTTTTTGAGCGGAGTGTTTCTCCTAAAGCCGCCAATAAAACATCCTCCTCCACAATGGGATCTAAATTTAATGTTGGCATCCTTAATGTTACCACCCTTCGAACCGTCTGCTTCATGTTCATTGAAATTATTGACCTGGAAAACTATATTTTTACTGGCTGTCACTTCAGCAAGAAGGGTTTCCGAGATCCAAGCTCTCTGCATCCGTTCCTTACTTGGTTTTCACAAGGACAGGGTATCCTTAAGAACTAACACGTCCTTTCTCCCCAAAGTTGTTTCTCAAACCAATATTAATCAATCCATCGATCTACCAGTCTTTTTCCCGAACTATTCTGACAGAGCTGAACAAAAGCTTCATTTTTTGGATGTCCATCGTCAGCTTAGGTACTATTTGCATAGAACGAAACAATTCAGGAAATCGGACCAATTATTTGTCTCCTATGCAGAAAACAGGAAAGGTCTCCCAGTGTCTAAAGTGACCTTATCCAGATGGTTGTCTTCCACCATTTCTTATGTGTATTCACTTAGAGGCAAGCAACTACCTTCTAAACCGAAAGCACACTCAACCAGGAGTCTATCCACTTCTGCAGCCTTTCAGGATAGACTACCCATTGATACCATTTCTGCAGCAGCTACTTGGGCCACTCCTCATACCTTTGTCTCTCATTACAAGTTAGATTTGGCCTCCAGAGACAGGGCCAGTTTTGGTTCCACAGTTCTCAAGAGTCTGTTCCATTGAGCCACCCGGGATACGGGTGCTAGGGACGCGGTCCCATCCAGCAAGAATGAAGGCGAGATTGACAACTTAACATTTAGAAGTTATGTACCTACCATAACGTTCCATGTTAGTTGTCTTCTCGCCTTCTTTCTTTCCTCCCTCCTTCCCCTGGCCTGGACAGATCTTGAAAAGTTCCTATCAGGTTGTTTCCTCCTGAGCCTTCATTAGAGGACTCCTTTATTATGAACTTGGTTTCCTAATATATATTAGGTTAGTCCTTAGCAGGGTAGGTTAGCTACCAAACGAGATCTGAGGTAGTCCCGCCTTGCATCATGGGATATAGGGTTGCCTCGAGCTGGTAAAAGGAGTTCTCAAGCTAAGCAAGTGCGAGTGAGCCGAGGATCGGCTCCGAACCCATCCAGCAAGAAAGAAGGCGAGAGAAGACAACTAACATGGAACGTTATGGTAGGTACATAACTTCTAATTTGCTGTCAACCTGGGTTTCCAAATCCCTCACGACTGATTGCGTGCTTAGTGCCTTATTATCAGTGTGATAATTTATAGAGACATCATTCTCCCCAAAAGGGATGATGATGCATTTTTTGGCATTCAGTTTGAGGCCTTGTTTCTGGCACCAGTCATTTGTTTGGGTGAGACCCTCTTGGAGGATATCCACATCACTAGAGGAATTGATAACAGCACCCAGCTTACAGTCATCTGCAAACTTGGTCAGCCATAGCCTACTAGATTTGGCCTGCACCTCTGAGAAGTATGTTCCAAAGAGCAGAGGCCTCAAGACCGATCCCTGAGGTACATTGCTTGTTATGGGTTTGCTACTTGAGGTGGATTCTCCTATTTTGACTAGGTGGGTTCTGTCAGTGAGCCAGTTTGCTACCCATCCGGTAACATATGGCTTGATGCCTAGTTGAGAGAGTTTATCTATTATACCTAAGTGGAAAATAGTATTGAAGGCCTTGGCCAGGTCAAGGTAGGCGGTGTGCACCATCTTCCCCTTATCTATGGCCTTGGTGACTGTCTTAAAGAAGTCAACCAAATGTAACAGGCATGACCTCCCCTTGACAAAACCAAACTGTGTCAGATCAAGTGTCTGGAGGTTGCTAATTTCCTTGTTAATGAGGTTTGTGATAATCTGCTCCATGGCCTTGCAGATCAGGCTAGTTAGGCTGATGGGTCTATAATTTCCTGGATCGGTGGACACTCCACCTTTGTGCAAAGGGATGACAGTAGCTGTCCTCCACTGGACTGGGATGAAGGTGGTACTCGGGCTTTGGTTGAATAGGGTGCCTAATGTTGCTGCAAGTTCCTGCTTGAGTTCATGTAGGATGTAGCCTGGGATGGTATCGGGTCCCATGGAGGCTGTATTTTATTCCTTTGAGGGGGCAGTGATGACTTGCTCCCTACAGAAAACGGGAGGGGGGCAGGTACTGGGGATGTCCTGTTTTACTGATGGGGACAGAGGAGTGAAGTTTTCACTGAATCTGTCTGCCAGCAGGTTGGCTCTATCTACAGGGTGTATGTATGTGGTGATATTCACTAAACAACAAAATAAAAATAAAAAAAAAACAGAGAAAGTGAAAGACACCAACTGCAGAAGCATAAAATCCAAAATTGTTTAATACTGCAACACTTCGGCTAGCAAACCTTTCAGAGTTAACATCACAGTAGCACAAGCTACACTTACATAACAAATATCACATCTTTAATCAATTAATTAAAACAGTTACACAAACTCATAATACAGAAAAGTCTTCCACTCAAGTTTTTTGCTTAAACCATAAGGCACCAAAGTGCCAAACTTTAAAATACAGACTGCTTCTTTATATAACAGTTTGTTTTTAAGTGCAACATCATCCTTCATCAAAAGTTGTTCTAAAATATATGGTTTTAAACTGGTATAATACCCCAAGTGTGCTGCATGAAAATGTGATGCCACAGGGCTATCCAAATTTTGATTCTTAATGTCTCTACCATGCTCTTGTATTCTGATTTTAAACATTCTGTTGGTTTCTGCTATATAGAAGAAACCACAAGGGCATGAGAGACAGTAAACCACTCCCTTAGACACACAGGAGAAAATAGCCCTAGGCTGAAAAAAAAATGCTATTTATCTTATCAAAATTCCAAACCACGTGAATACAAATAGAGCATTTACCACAGGGAAATGTACCAGAATTTTGTAAAGGAATAGTTAAAATGTCAGTAGGCATAGAGAGCAAATTATGAACAACCATGTCTTTTATATTTATGGCTCTCTTACAGGAGACAGTAAAGGAGTCAAGTAAATTCTTAATCCCAGACTTCCCCTTATGTAAGAATGGCCAATAGTATCTTAAGATTTTTACTAATTCAGCACTATAAATATAAGTAGTGACAAAATATATTGTTTTATCACTAATATTCCCTGCAGGACTCCTGTATCTATTCACAGACTACATATCATCTGGAACATTTACCAGACTAGTGGTATCCCTTCTCAAGCACAACTGTTTATTCAAAGAGTTAATAATTAATTCATTACTGTAGCCCCTTTGTTTAAAGTCTATACAAGAATGCAGAATCTCTTCCTTAAGAGACTGAATGTTATTACACAGTCTATTTGTTCCGAGTAACTCATTATAAGGCAAAGCCTTTAAAATATGAGGGGGTGGCAGATGTTACTATCTAAAAAATGAGTACCATCATCAAATTTTTTGCGAATCTTTGTAATAATCATATTATCAACAATTTTTAGTTCCAAATCTAAAAAAAAAAACAGAAATGCCTTTTGTACACCATCAAATTGTAAGCCAAAATGGTTTTCCTGAAGAGAAGCTACAAAAGAATCCACTAGCCGTGTACCGCCTTACATAAAAAAATTAAATCATCAATAAATCTATTATAAATAACAACATACTTATTAAAAAACTCTATAAAGAAACTCTGACTGCGGTGGTGGTGCTGCGGTAGCGTTGTCGCCTCACAGTTAGACGTTGCCCATTCAATTCTCAGTTAGAGCGTCTTCTGTGTGGCGACATGCGTGAACGGGCGTTCCTTCATTGAAGGTTGTGCGTTAGGCCCGGCAAGCCAGCACGTAAAACTCTACTGCCAGTCATTAGCGGACCGGAGTTCTGCTGTGGCGACCCCTAACAGGGAAAAGCCGAAAGACACAAACAATAAAGAAACTCTAACTCAAATAAACCCATTACCAAATTAGAATACATGGGTGGAAAAGATGCACCCATTGCTGTACCTTGCATCTGTTGATAGATGCAGTTGTTATATTCAAGAAAGTTATGGGTTAAACTAAAATATAACAATTCTTTAACAAAGGTACTAACTAGGCTAGTGCCTAGGAAAAACCTAAGAGCTTCAAGTCCCACCTAATGTGTAATACTCGTATAAAGGCTCTTGACATCAAGAACCAGCCAGAAAAAAACATCTTGACAAGTGATGGACTCAATATTTTTTAGAAAATGAAAATAATCTCATATTTAAGAGTCAAAACCAACAACATCCCTAGCAAATAAGTATGAAGAAATAGACCCATATTGTGTAAAAAAAAATAATTATCAGATGCCACTATTGGCCTTCCAGGAGGGGGAAAAACTTTCTTATGGATTTTTGGCAGGCAGTAAAATTTTGCCAAAGAACTGCCTTCCACTTTAAATTTAACTTCCACATCTTGCTTGGAAAATTAGCCAAGTCTTTAGCCCTTATGTAACAGATCTTTAAAGCTATCTATAGCTGCATAATATTCATATTCACTAGCCGCACGATATACATTACTGTCAGAAAGATGATCCGTACACATATTAAAATATTGCATATAGTGCAACACACCTATTTTTTTACCTTTGTCTGAGGGCTTGATAACAATATCCCTCCTAGTACTAAGACATTGCAGTGCATTCCATTCAGCCTTAGTCAAATTATAACATACTTTGGCTTTTTCGTTTTTAAAACTATTCAGACTAACCTCAAGAGCATAATTTACCATAGATGAAAATTCTTGGATGGTATTATTAACAAAAGGGGGGATGAAATTACCACTATGTGGTATCTTAGAAGTATCCAAAAGACAGTAGGCATTAATGTTATCATATGAATCACATGAAAAAAAAATCACATTCCCCATCCTCTCCATCTGTGTCAATGGAGGGGGCATCCTCAGACACAATTTTATTATTTTCAAATAAGCCAACAAATGTAATTTCCTAGACAGCTTAAACAATTCACTTTTACAGACATATAATCGTGGCAGAGATGTGGGAATAAAATTTAACCCACGCTGTATTACTGATAATTCTGTACAAGACAAAGGGTTACCTGTAAAGTTTACAATCAAGTTGTCACCACTGGTAACACTGGTTGAATTTACTACATTATAAACATTAGTATAATCAATATCTTCTTTTCTTATTGTTAAAGTACTGTCCCTCCTTATTGTTCTGGAAATATCCTCATTTTCGATTATTATTGTTGTTCCCTGGTCTGTTGAGACTCCAAAAGTTCTTCTGCATATAATTGGGCTGTTGGAACTGTAGAAGGGGAGGAAGAGTGCTAGTTTCATTGTCAGAATCCCCAGCACTACTGTTGACTTCAGAAGAGGCAAAAGAAATATTTACTTGCCATTTCCACTTAGCAGATCCTCCATATGTGTTTTGTTTAACTGTCTTCTTGAAAATGTTCCCCGAACTATAATCTCGGAGGTCCCTTTCTAATTTGTCAATCTTACTTTTAATGATGTCATCGGAATTCTCCAAGTGAAGCATTCATTGAGCATAACAACTGCTCAAAACAAGCTGTACCAATTTGTGCAGAAAGGGTAGAACAAGAGACAGAAATTTCTTCCCTTACTTTTCGTTGTTTAAGAACATCTCTTTCAAGCAAAATTTGGATCCATTCTTTAATACATTGATGGGCAGCCGCTACCCATCTATTTTCAAACTGTTAAAAAGAGTTAAAAGGAGTAGTGGAGCATTTAACAAAACGCACACCCCTGGGTGTAATATCACGATCTAAATATCTCTTAAGCCGCAAAATGTTATAATATATCACATTTTCTTTGTTAAGCAGCCTGTCAAGAGAATCAATATTTCTATGAACCTCAGTGGAAAAATTATTACCAACCATAAGTCCACCAACATTTTGAAATGGATTTTCACCTCTCCTGGCTCTACCTTCTTCAAAAAATCTTTCTCAGGGCACAGGAGGCTCTGCATGCTGAGCTGAAGTGCCTTCTGGCACTGCACCTAGTTGTAAATTATTCTTAAGGGAAGACTGAGCAAACGACTATGCAGAATCAGTAATATCATCTCGAAATAAATGAGGCAACTGCAGAAGTGAATCACTGGCCATATTCACTAAACAACAACATAAAAGATAAAAATAAAAAAAGAGAAATTGAAAGACACCAACTGCAGAAGCATAACTTCCAAAATTGTTTAATACTCCAGCGCCTTGGCTAGCAAGCCTTTCACAGAGTTACCATCAGAGTAGCACATGCTACACTTAAATTACAAATATCACGTCATTAATCAATAAACTAAAACAATTAAACACAAGTTCATATTTGGCACTTAATGCAGAAAAGTCTTCCACTCAAAGTGCCAAACTTTAAAATACAGACTGCTTCTTTATATAACAGTTTGTGTATGTGGTGTCCTTGACCACCAGTTCCGAGCAGATCTGGGTGTTTCCCTTAAGATTGTGGACATATGTGAAGAAAACCTTATGATTGTCTTTAGAAGATGTGGCTAGTTTGGATTCAAAGTTTGCTTTGGAGGATTTCACTAGTGCTCTTATTTGCTTGTTCAGGCTAAGGAGAGATTGCTTCCAATTAGACACCTGCTCCTTCTTGGTCCTGGACCGCAAGTTTTTCCTTTTATTGTAGAGTGTATTTATTGTAGATGTCCACTAGACAGGTTTACTCTTCCTTGAGGAGGATGATTTTGTCCTGTCCAGTATTCCTGATTCCATGCAGCTATATAAATGCTCATATAGTACTTTGGTGTAAGTTTGGACATATGTGCCAGTTTCTGTAGAGGGGAAGGGGGCTATGAAGCTGTTTATACCTTCCCTCAGGAGGTTGTAATCCGCTGTGGTGAAGTTTTTGTTTGATCCTATTTTGTCAAATATGCCATAATTGCCAATTATGTTTGATCGTAAAATTTTGCCAAAGAACTGCCTTCCACTTTAAATTTAACTTCCACATCTTGCTTGGAAAATTAGCCAAGTCTTTAGCCCTTATGTAACAGATCTTTAAAGCTATCTATAGCTGCATAATATTCATATTCACTAGCCGCACAATATACATTACTGTCAGAAAGATGATACGTACACATATTAAAATATTGCATATAGTGCAACACACCTATTTTTTTGCCTTTGTCTGAGGGCTTGATAACAATATCCCTCCTAGTACTAAGACCTTGCAGTGCATTCCATTCAGCCTTAGTCAAATTATAACATACTTTGGCTTTTTCTTTTTTAAAAGTATTCAGACTAACCTCAAGAGCATAATTTACCATAGATGAAAATTCTTGGATGGTATTATTAACAAAAGGGGGGATGAAATTACTACTATGTGGTACCTTAGAAGTATCCAAAAGACAGTAGGCATTAATGTTATCATATGAATCCATTGATGAATTACATGAGAAAAAAATCACATTCCCCATCCTCTCCATCTGTGTCAATGGAGCTGGCATCCTCAGACACAATCTTATTATTTTCAAATAAGCCAATAAATGTAATTTCCTAGACAGCTTAAACAATTCAATTTTACAGACATATAATTGTGGCAGTGATGTGGGAATAAATTTTAACCCACGCTGTATTACTGATAATTCTGTACAAGACAAAGGGTTACCTGTAAACTTTACAATCAAGTTGTCACCACTGGTAACACTGGTTGAATTTACTACATTATAAACATTAGTATAGTCAACTGTGGTGGTGGTGCTGCGGTAGCGTTGTCGCCTCACAGTAAGACGCTCTGTTCGATTCTCAGCTAAAGCGTCTTCTGTGTGGAGACATGCGTGAATGGGCGTACCTTCGTTGAAGGTTGTGCATCAGGGCTGGCAACTCGGCACGTAAAAAAATCTAAAGCCAATCATTAGCGGACCAGAGTTCCGCTGTGGCGACCCCTAACCGGGAAAAGCCGAAAGACACAACAACAACATAAACATTAGTATAGTCAATATCTTCTTTTCTTACTGTTGAAGTACTGTCCCTCCTTATTGTTCTGGAAATATCCTCATTTTCAATTATTGTTGTTTCCTGGTCTATTGTAACTCCAAAAGTTCTTCTGCATATAATTGGGCTGTTGGAGCTGTGGAAGGGGAGGAAGAGTGCTAGTTTCATTGTCAGAATCCCCAGCACTACTGTTGACTTCAGAACAGGCAAAAGAAATATTTACTTGCCATTTCCTCTTAGCAGATCCTCCATATGTGTTTTGTTTAACTATCTTCTTGAAAATGTTTCCCGAACTATAATCTTGGAGGTCCCTTTCTAATTTGTCAATCTTACTTTTAATGATGTCATCGGAATTCTCCTCAAGTGAAATCATTCATTGAGCATAACAACTGCTCAAAACAAGCTGTACCAATTTGTGCAGAAAGGGTAGAACAAGAGACGGAAATTTCTTCCCTTACTTTTCGTTGTTTAAGAACATCTCTTTCAAGCAAAATTTGGATCCATTCTTTAACACAGTGATGGGCAGCCGCTACCCATCTATTCTCAAACTGTTTATCAGCAGGATCACTAGAGTTAGAAGGAGTAGTGGAGCATTTAACAAAACGCACACCCCTGGATGTAATATCACGATCTAAATATCTCTTAAGCCCCAAAATGTTATAATATATCACATTTTCTTTGTTAAGCAGCCTGTCAAGAGAATCAATATTTCTATGAACCTCAGTGGAAAAATTATTACCAACCATAAGTCCACCAACATTTTGAAATGGATTGTCACCTCTTCTGGATCTACCTTCCTCCAAAAATCTTTCCCAGGACACAGGAGGCTCTACATGCTGAGCTGAAGTGCCTTCCGGCACTGCACCTAGTTGTAAATTATTCCTCAGGAAAGACTGAGCAGAAGACTATGCAGAATCAGTAATATCTCGAAATAAATGAGGCAACTGCAGAAGTGAATCACTGGCCATATTCACTAAAGAACAACATAAAAGATAAAAATAAAAAAAAGAGAAAGTGAAAGACACCAACTGCAGAAGCATAACGTCCAAAATTGTTTAATACTTCAGCGCCTTGGCTAGCAAGCCTTTCACAGAGTTACCATCACAGTAGCACAAGCTACACTTAAATTACAAATATCACATCATTAATCAATAAACTAAAACAATTAAACACAAGTTCATATTTGGCACTTAATGCAGAAAAGTCTTCCACTCAAAGTGCCAAACTTTAAAATACAGACTGCTTCTTTATATAACAGTTTGTGTATGTGGTTTTCCTTGACCACCAGTTCCGAGCAGATCTGGGTGTTTCCCTTAAGACTGTGGACATATGTGAAGAAAACCTTATGATTGTCTTTAGTAGATGTGACTAGTTTGGATTCGAAGTTTGCTTTGGAGGATTTCATTAGTGCTCTTATTTGCTTGTTCAGGCTAAGGAGAGATTGCTTCCAATTAGACACCTGCTCCTTCTTGGTCCTGGACAGCAATTTTTTCCTTTTATTGTAGAGTTTATTTATTGTAGATGTCCACTAGACAGGTTTACTCTTCCTTGAGGAGGATGATTTTGTCCTGTCCGGTATTCCTGATTCCATGCAGCTATATAAATGCTCATATAGTACTTTGGTGTAAGTTTGGACATATGTGTCAGTTTCTGTAGAGGGGAAGGGGGCTATGAAGCTGTTTATACCTTCCCTCAGGAGGTTGTAATCAGCTGTGGTGAAGTTTTTGTTTGATCCTAGCTGGGGGGGGGGGGGGTCAGGGGAGATGGTGACTTCGGAAGTGACTGCTTTGTGGTCGAATCTTACCAGGGATAATGACACTGTAGTGATGCTGCAGTGGTTACTCATGTTAGTTAATACCAAGTCCAAGATATTTTCACCTCTTGTGGGGGTGTCATCCAACTGTTCCAAGGCATTTGCTTTGATGAAATCAAGGAATCTCTGGACATTTGTGTTTTGACATGAGTATTTCTTCCAGTCTATGGTTGGATAGTTAAAGTCGCTCAGGATCAGAGTAAAGGGTTGAATCTTGATAGATTTGAAGATGTCAAGATAGGTGGAGTGGGCATCTTGAGTCAGAGTTGGAGGCCTGTAGCTAGCTATGATTTGAATACGAGTCTTGTCAATTATTAACATCATACTGTTTGATCAGCCTAGAGGTGTGTATGTCTTTTATATATATATTGCAACTCCACCACCTTTTGTTTTGCTGCCCACTGCTTGAGGTCTGAATGAATGATAGGATGAGTAGCCTGGTATGGCTGGGGTGCTCTCTGTAGCATTGAACTAGGTTTCTGTGACTGCACAAATGTCAGCTTTTTCCAGGGTTAAGAATGCTTGCAATGAGTACAGTTTCATGTTTAGACTCCTATTGTTTAGCCGCATGACCTTTAATTTATGTTTAGATGAAATTTTCATGTTGGTAGTTTTGACCTCATGGCATTGCCTAAAAAAGGCACTGTGGGGGAAGCAAGAGCCTTTACCAGAAGCCCTGAAGCCCAAAGGAGACAGACGCAGGCCATCTCTGGCAAAGCATCATGGCTTGTCATTCATGTCATCCCAGGCTGTCAGGTACTGGATCCCCTCTGAATGACACCAGAAACGAAGCCAGTTGTTAGTCAATCATTTTCTGTTTGTATTGAGGCATCATTCTGGGTGACGGTAGAATGCTGCTTAAGGCCTGGGACATACCTACGTGGGACACATACTTAGCGAGTTTGATCAAGTCCCTCTTCATATAGTCAAGGGAGGTACGTCTCAAGTCATTCACTCCAACATGGACTGTGACAGAGTCATAACCGTACCTGTTGAGAGACTTGAGTGCATTGTTGATATGGCAGATTCTGGCACCTGGCAAACAATTGACCATTACTTTCTCCTTATCCAGCCTGGTGAGGGGCAGATCTGTGTGTCTGCCAGTGGAGTCTCCTATGACTAATATGTTGGGTTTATGTTTAGGCCTTAGTCGCTGTGAGACACAGGTGTGTGGACTATGTGTGGTGTGGTGGGCAGTGGAGTTTGCATGCGTTTATGCCTCAGAGGGTCTCTTTTGTGTGGGTATGCTTTTGTTGAGGGCCTCCACATATGTGGGAGTGTGTTATATAGGTGTGGATGGTGTTTGAGGTGTGGTGTTCGTGTTGCCAACCTTCTCAGTGCTAGATATACTGGTTTGTCGGGGAGAGAGCAATGACACTAGGTGCTTGATGTATTTGCATCTCTCACAAATTGTATTCCTAGGTGGTAGTAGTAGAGGGTTGTCCGCATACACGAGGCAGTTGCTACTCTGTCTCAGGATGCCCATATCGACCAGACTGGCAGGAGAAAATGTGGGAAATTGTCAGTCTATATTTGTCAGAAACTGAAAGAGATAAGAGGGTAAAGGGAGGAAGGTCTACGGGTAGTACTATTAGATAACACAAGTGCTACTAAGGGAAAATTTGTAGCTGGCACATCTTGGTGTTTTATAGGTCAATAGCTAAATATAGGTAGTGTGTATATATCACACTGATAACTGTTACAAAAATGTTGGTATTTTGGGATTGTTATTCTATTATTGTCTTCTAAAAATATAAATATATATATTTTCTGTTACAACACTAGTCACTATCTAAAGGTTATAAGTTTGATTGTGTTTATAAGTATTTGTATTCAAAATCTTTTTTCAGGTGTATGAGAAGTCCACTAGATTCAAAATGCATTTGGTCTGTTGACACAAGGCACCAACCTGAGACCCCCATTTCCTTTGTGTGTGCTGCCTAGGTCCTTCCCATTTGCAGGACAGCTGCAGTATTTGTGCTGTGTTTGGCACAAGGACTATCCAGGGAATGAAAGAAAAACTTATATCCAAAGGATTTTTCCCCTTAGACAGAGTCCAGAATGTTCAGTGATCCAAAGGCACCCTCCACCACTCCTTCTGCTGACAAAAA
This sequence comes from Protopterus annectens, assembly GCF_019279795.1. Classification (NCBI taxonomy): domain Eukaryota; kingdom Metazoa; phylum Chordata; order Ceratodontiformes; family Protopteridae; genus Protopterus; species Protopterus annectens. The sequence goes on from NC_056726.1 coordinate 1,351,047,344, forward strand.
GAGAAAAGAAAGAGAAGGAATGGTTTAAGGAAAAGAGGAAATAGAGAGAGAAAAAGACAGACAAGTCAAAAGAAACATTAAGAATCTGAAAAAAAATATGAGAGGAAAAGGTAGCCTATGCTAAGAGAAGGTCTTCAAATCTCAGTGCTATTCCAGGTCCAGCATTTAAGTTATTAAGGTAGTCTGATTCAGCTGCAACTAGGATCCAAATTTCCTCCTCAAAACCTTCCTTTTCTCCGATGACTATTATCCAAGGCTTCATTCCCTGCTACTTCAAAAGCTGCCATTAAGACCTCTATCAGTAGCTTCATCATCAAGGTCTAGTTAATCCACTAGAAGCCTAACCAAAATGGATGTTGACTGTATGATGAGAACCTTTACAAAGAACTCAGACTCCAAAGAAAACTGACAAACCACTTAATAAAACAAAAAAGAGGCAAAAAACATGAAACAAACATTTTTTTTGTTAGCGCTTTCGTCAAGTTTAATAACTCAACTTCTTCAGACAAACAGAACAACCATATCAGATACACTTAAACAAATACAAAACCACATGATCAAGGGTAAAAGTCATATGACCAAGCAATGTAAACTTTTAAAGTGACCACATTACTTTTCTGAGAAAAAAAATTTGAATGCATATAAAATCATTTAAAATATCATTTGCCCTCTGAAAAACATTCAACATCATAATTTTTTAAAACATACACAAACAAAACTACACAAATAATTAAACGAGTCAAAGTCTTCAATTTCAGCAAGCAGACTGTAGAACACAGATCATTTAATCCTGGTTGATTATAGGCATATGTTCTAATCTGCCAAATTAACTTGTGCTGCTCAAGTCTTAGGGTTTGTGAACCTCCCCTCTCATCATACTCAACTTGCTCTATCACTCTGAATAAAAATGAGTGGCCTGGCTAATTGATCACATGTATAGCCAAAGCACTTTCCAACCTCTCTTTTCTAATATTATATAAGTGTTCATACACAAGCTCTCTTAATTTGTAAACTATGTAAAAATCAGGACAAGACTGGCAGTGGGCTAAATACACCACTCTCCAGGAATTACACTTGTACTTGCCCTTACAAGTATACTTTCTCCCTTTCAGTGTGTATGCATAACCTACATCCATATGTTTACAATAGGCACAGGCCTCACATTTGAACATACCTTGTTGCTTTGTCAGTCCCAAATTTTTAAATTCTAATAACCTTTTCAGGTTTTGAGCTCTTCGAAAAATAAATTTAGGGTTAGCGCCTAGTTTATCCACTAAGGACCCCCTCTGATGCTATTACACTCCAATTCTTAATCAAGACCTGTTTAATGTTACCAGCATCAGTATTATAAGGGGTTATAAAAGTCAAGGGATAGTTTACTATTTCACTTTGTTGGATATCATACTTCAATGTACCCCCAATTTCCATCATACCTTGTCCACCCCTCAAGATAGCTTTGAAATAGCCTACATTCCTTTTCATTTGAACTTCATTCACCAGTTCTTCAACTAAGGGTGCTGGGTAGCCTCTCTTCGAAAACATTTGGACTAAGAAGTCACATTCAGTCATGAAATCAAAATTATTAGTGCACATTCTGGCTGCTCTTAAGAGCTGTCCCTTCACAACAGATTTTTCTGATATCAAGGCCGTCTAAAAATGCTATCTTTTCTGTATTGAATGTGTGGGTGAATTTCAGAAATTCTGTTCTATTACAGTATTCAATAAAGTCAGCAAATAAATCATGTCCACCCTTAAGTATAATAAAAATATCCAAAAATCTGGTGTAATAAAAAATGTGCTGCATATAGGGATTATTATTAAATACAAATTTCCTCTCCCAGTATGCCATAACTAAGTTAGCCAAACTGGCTCCTACTGGGGAGCCCATGGCTACACCCTTTTTCTTCAAATATTTACCCTCAAACAAGAATAAATTATTGCTTAAAATAATATCCAGTAATTCCTGTTTAAGGGAGACATTAGTGTTACTATCACCCCTCTTAGCTAAAAGTAGGCTCAGCCATTCAATTCCTAGATCTTGCGGAATTACAATATAAAAGTCCTTTACATCTATAGTAGCAAAGTTAAAATCCTGTTCGAAACTCAAATTATTGATGTTCTCCAAGAAGGACCACAAGTCTTTGGAAATGTATGGTTCCTTCACTACATACTTCTTCAAAAAATTAGCCACAAACTTAGCTAGGGAGTACATAATAAAATTCCTACCATTCACAATTGGCCGGAAGGGGGGATTTACCAAATCTTTGTGAACTTTCGGAATCCCGAAATTCACTGGAATCCGAGGGGCTGGCATAGAGCAATAATTCAATAAATCAAGGTCAATACGATTCTCTATAAACAAGTCATTCAAGTAAATGATAATTCTCCTATACGCTAGGTTCAGTTCATTCAAGGAAACCAAAATATACGTGTCAGTGTTTAACATATTGAGCATTCTCCCATTATAATCAAAAATGTTCATAAACACAAGTCCCCCACCCTTATCAGGTTTGGAAATCCACACTCGATGTTTTCTTAAATTTTCTAACATTTCCCATTTAGAAGGTTGAACATTAATACAATTCCTCTTTCTACTCTTTTTTATTACTGTCAATATTCCTTAAATCTATTTCACAAACACGCTCAAATTAATCCAATATTGGGTTCAGTGGTGGATTAAAAATACTTGGAACCCTAAATTTGGAAATTTCACAATTATTCCCATTAAACAACAGATTCAGGTTTAACTTACGAGTGTACAGTTTCAAGTCAATCAAAGTCCTGCTCAAGTCAATATATTTACTTGGCAAAAAAAGTCAAACCTTTGAACAAAACGTCTACTAAGGTACTGTTTACTGCATAACTTGAATAATTAAAGATGTTAAAGTCCCCGTCTGAATGTTTTACAATATTCAGGGACCAATCATTTCCCCTTTCATTTGGAACCCTGTAATCAGTAGTCAGTTCAGTTACTGCAGTGTTAAAAACAAGTACCTCATCTGTTACCAACGACAGGTCATCCTCCTGTTGTTGTTCCTCCCAAAGTTCTTTTGGCCACGATTCTGGCCCCTGCAAAAATTCTAATTATTTTGGTTGTTTGGGGGATTGTAATCACCCTGAGGACTAAAATTTTGATTTCTAATTCTTTCACTTCGTTGCAGGTCATTAGGAGCCCCAACCTGTAGCTCCCCACCATCATCATTATGCTGCTGGTTCTCATATTCATCCAGACTTCCTTCCGCGCTATTGGGAGGCGGGATTCTGACATTGTCGTGTAGTTCTGAGCTTGATTGAGCTTCCCCTGTGATACTATGACCATTCCAGTGCTGAGATGGGGGTGGTTTAGGGTATGCCACTCCCCTTTGATAGTCATTCTGATCACGGGCAAGTTTTATAACCTTTTATAACCCGTAATTTCAGTATTTGGCCATCAGTGCTCGAAAAAACATTATAATAGTCAAATTTATACCTTTCAAAATCTAAATTGTGTTTAATAAGTGTATCCAATACATCAATCTCAGTCTTATCAGCCATCTCCTGATAATGTTCAACAAAAAGCTCAAGCAGTTCCAACCCTTGTTTGTCAAAAAGTTTGATTAGTTCTTGATGAAAGGGTGAATCTGCTCCCAGTCCTGTAGGATAATGCCAGGATCTTAAGCCCTTTGGGACCTAGTGACACTGTAAACATTCATGAAAATATAAAATTTCCAACTGTAATTTCTTTAATTTAAATGATTTATGATCCAAAACTTTTAGCTTCTCATTAATAGTAACAGTATTATTAACCAAGATATTACTCACTGTAGAACTCAAATGATTTACTTGTAAATGCTGAGGGGGGGGGATTGAAGCCAATCACTTAGTATAAGTGTACCACCCCTATAATTATCTGAATTTCCTGCTGGATTTACCGACTGGTCATTATTCAAAACTGCATTGAAGGAAGATGCTGCTTGCGGATGATTCTCCCTCAAAAACAGGGACTACTTCATCCCTTTGAGACTTATTTACAACCTCTGCCAAAGCATGCACTTTGTTGGTTAAATCATTTATAAGGCGAGACAGTCTTTCCATTTCGGAACTGACCTCCCTTCCTGTGACAACTTGGGTAAAAAGTGGCGCACTAGAACTGAAACCAGTTACCATGCCTCCAACCAAAACAACACAAACTCGAACTCCATAGAAAACTGACAAACCACTTAATAAAACAAAAAAAAGAGGCAAAAAAATGGAAACTGTTTTTTGTATGTTAGCGCTTTCGTCAAGTTTAATAACTCAGCTTCTTCCGAAAAATAGGACAAACCATATTAGATACACTTAAATACCAAATACAAAATCACATGATCAAGGGTAAAAGTCATATGACCAAGCAATATTAAACTTTTAAAGTGACCACATTACTTTTCTGAGAAAATTTTTTTGAATGCATATAAAATCATTTAAAATACATTTAAAATGTCATCCGCCCCCTGAAAAGCATTCAGCATCCTCGTTTTCTAAAACATAAACAAATAAAAATACACAAATAATTCAATGAGTCAAACTCTTCAATTTCAGCATGCCGACTATAGAACACAGATCATTTAATCCTGGTTGATTATAGGCATGTGTTCTAATTTGCCAAATTAACTCACGCTGCTCAAGTCTTAGGGTTTGTGAACCTCCCCTTTCATCATACTCAACTTGATCTGTCACTCTCAATAAAAATGAGTGGCCTGGCTGATTGATCACATGTTTAGCTAAAGCACTTTCCAACCTCCCTTTTCTAATATTATATAGGTGGTCATACACACGATCTCTTAATTTACTGTCAGTCTTGCCTGTGTAAAATCTAGGACGAGACTGGCACTGGGCTAAATACACCACTCTACTGGAATTAGTTGTACTTGCCCAACTCCTGTAACTTCTTCCTGGCACTGGAGTCAACAGGGACAGGCAGACCCAATCAAATTCAAGACCACTCGATAGTCAAGCTTCACATCTGACTCCGAGATGTCTCCTTCAGAGGCTCTGAGGCACATTCCCCAGAAAAGGACTTGCAAGCAGAAGTATATAGAATCCTGTGCTGAGTCTGTCACTGAAGACACCGTTTTAGATGATGGGGAAGATTCCCTAAGACCCCAACTCTCGAAGACGTCCCATTTGCAGACATTCTGGAAATGATGAAATAGAGGTGAGATGGTCCACAGAAGCTTCTCCTTCTGATGAGTCATTGTTTCTTGAAGCTTTTGGGTCTGGCTCATCGACATCCTGGGTGGTCCCACCTCCTGATGCCTTAATAGATCTCATTGCTCAGAAGGCATGGAAGGAACCTAATGTGGCAGAAACTATCCCAAGAAAGCCGGACAAGATTCTTGTTGACCAAGGGACCCCCCATTACATGCTATGGTGGTAGCAACAGCCACAAAAAGGAACTATCGGGAAAAAGTTCCAATGTTCATCCTCTGAATGGGGGAGCCAAGAGTGTTGATCAGACTAGGGAAACAGGTACATTCTTCAGAGACATTTGGAGTCTGAGCGCTGAACTATTTGGCACACCTGACATTTTTCCAAAGAGATTTGATCAAGGAGCTTTCCAAGTCTCTCTCAGGTAGCTTACCTGTGGTTGTCTAGAAAATGGTGGATACCCAAATGTCTGCCCTACTAGCCAAGAGACTGTTATTTAATGCAGTTGTTGGTACAGTATCCAACACAGGTATTAACATGTGATGTAATGCCTGGATGCGACTATGCAATTTCGTGGAAAGCTTTAATTGGACTTCCATAAATACCCCCCATGATGGTTCCACCTTGTATGGACCAAAAGAGAAACAAATGCTTACCAGAAGTGAGCAGGAAGATAAGTCCCTGTCTGCTGTAGGAATCCATTTTCTGCTTCTCAAAGATCCTGTTCAAGAGTCAGAGAGGAAGTAGGAAAATGTGGTTCAAAAAGTTCCAAGGTTTTAATCAAAATGGACATTGCCCATGAGGCAAGGCAGTCTGCAAAATCAAAGTTTCCATGGCCCTTTCACTTGGGGAAACCTTATCAGCATCTCTGAACGTTTGCCCAGCTGCTATACTCAGGAGGCAGTTGGAGGATGCTTTTCCTTACACTCTTTAACCTGACAAACCATAACTTCTGATTTATGGGTGTTAAGGATTATCACCAGAGGTTATACAATATCCTTTTTTAGATTAACCAAGGACAAGACTAAATATTTCCAGTATTCCACCAAATTAATTATCTGCAGCAGCAGAGGTTTTAAAGTTGTTAAACTGGAGTCATCCATCCCATCCTGTCAGACCAACTAGGTAGAAAAAAGTTAGGGGACCTCAGACCAGTATTTGATCTGAGCAATCTAAATCAATATGTCAAACAGACAAATTTCTGGATGGTCAGTTAAGGAAGGATGATTGATGTGCTATATTGATCTCCAGGATGTCTATAACCCTATCAAGATCCAGAGACAGTTCAGGAGGTTTCTCTATTTCTGGCTCGGAGCCAGTCATTGTCAGTTTAGGGCTCTGCCATTTGGTCTCACCACAGACCCCAAGATGTTCACCAAGATAATGGCAGTGGTAACAGCCTATCTTCAGCTACAGGGGTTTCAGGTCTTCCTGTATTTAGGTGATTGGCTCCTAACTGCTACCTCCAAGAATTTACTATTACAGCCCTCTGGCAATTCATGTGGGGTTATCAATCAGTTACTACAAAAGCAACCTTTATCCCTCTGAGCATAGAATTTATAGATTGCCAAATAGACAGTGTCCAACAAATTGAACCCCTCCCCTGCAAGAGACAGCTCATTAAGCTCCGTGGCTTTTCATGTTTTGCAACACCTTCCACCAGAAGCAAGACTTATTCCACGAATTTTAGGACTGGGGGCCTCTTCCATTACTCTAGGTCCTTTGACCAGATATTACATGATAGTCCTGAAGTGGATGTTAGCAGTACAGTGGTCACAGAAATTTCACCCTCTTCACAACAGAAATCATCTTATGCAGGTTTGCAAGGATCATATACAATGGTGGATTATATCCCAGTCAGTTGTTCAGGGGAGATTCCTTTGTCTTCCTACTCCCAAAGCCACAGTCACCACAGATGCCTCCCTTCTAGGATGAGGGGGCATTACGAATGGAAGACCATTCAAGGGATGTGTTCATCAACAAAGGCCAAACTTCATGTCATCATCTTGGAGTTGAGAGAGTTCTCCTAATGTTACAAGCTTTTCAGGACAGTCTACCCATGTTTGTGATCACCATTCACTTGGACAGCATGTCAGTGGTCTGGTACCATCAACAAACAAGGTGGAACATGTTCATACTCTCTTTTCCAAGAGGCCATGCGAGTTTTGCAGTGGCTGATCTTTTCAAACCGCTTGCTAGTAGCAATACCATTCCTGGGATGTCTTATATACTAGCAGACAAGTTGAGCAGAACTATACTATTGCCTCATGAGTGGTCTGTCAAACAGACAGTGTCAGCAGAGATTTTCAGCCTCTGGGATTAGCCTTGCTGTGATCTTTTTGCTTCATATCTTCACAACAAATGTAGCAGTTACTTTACCCTCACCCACCACAGGGTCAATCACCGAGAGATGCTGTAGTCCATTTTTGGCCCCCCATGTCTCCTTTCTGCCAGTTCCTGTCATCACCAAGTTCATTCAGAAAGCCAGGGAATGCAAGACCAGGGTGATCCTCTTTGCCTTCTCTTGGCCTCGGCAGATATGGTTTCCCCTTTATTTGGCCTCATCTTCTGCACCCAGCATGGGCTCTGGTTCCCACTCTGGATTTACATAATCACCCATTCTGGATGCCTCCACCAGATCTCCAGTCTTTAAACTAACTGCGTAGTTTCTCCAATTTTAACAATATCCAGAGATGCTAGGCTTTCTGCCCCAGTAGTTAAAATAATTTCTTCCTCAGAAGGAATCAACCAAAAAGACTTACAAAAGCAAATGTAAGCATTTCTCTGTTTGGGCATGCTCACTGGGATTGGATCCTTTTTCAGCCCCCTTACCAGTGATTCTAGACTTCATCCCTGAATTTTTAAAGGGAGGTTCTAGCTCCTCGACAAATAAAGTCCAGATGGCCACCCTTTAAAACATTCACATAGGACATATTGATTCCTGTATCGCATGTCTTAAGGTGACCAGTGCATTTCTTAGAGAAATGTTTTTTTGGAAATCTTCAATTTGTGATTTGGTCCCTTCCTAGAATGTTACAATTTTACACCAGTCTTTGACTCAAAAACTCTTCAAACCTACAGCTTCATCAGATCTAAAGTTCATTTCCTGGAAAAGTATCTTTTTGAATGACATTTGAAAAGTAAAACATTTGTCAGAATTACAAGCACTTTCATGCAAACCCTCCTTACTTTCTAAGGTGGTCTCAGAATGTAACTTGAATTAACAGATTGATTTACCAGTATTTTTTCCAAACTTTACTAAAAAGGAAAAATAAACTTTGCATACGTTAGATGTCCATAGGGCAACTTGTGTTCTATCTACACCATACTAAGGGCTTCAGAAAGCCTGACCAATTGTTTGTATCCTTTTCCAAGACACATCTTCAACAATGTGTCTAAAGTTACACTTTCAAAATGGCTATCAGATTAAATTTCCTTAATTTATAAGTCAAAAGTGTTGTCTTTACATTCTAAATCTAAGGCTCACTCTACTGGAGAGATGGCAACTTCTGTTGCATCTGCAAAAAGAGTGCCTGTCAGTAAAGTATATGCTGCAGCAAATGGTCTACAGCTCATACCTTTGTAGCTCACTGTAAGCTAGATGTGCAGTCTGGGACCTTTGGCTCTGCTATACACAGGAATGGCCTTCCTTGGGTCCATCCAGACCCTTTTTTGCATAGCTTGGGAATGTGTTCCACATGTTGAATCAGATGAAACTAGATGACATCAGATATGTAAGTTAGGTAATTACCATAAAAATAGATAAGTGTTGTCCTATTTTTATCTGGTTCAACTCCCCTGCCACTGCCCCCTTACAGATTGTCATTTTCCTCTTCTGGGGATCGGCCAGAACTTGTTTGGACCCTGTCTGTCCTTTGTTGCACTTTCCTCTAGAGTGTTTTTAACTTTCAAAATTCTCTCCTTTATCCATTCCTTCCTGCATTAGTTGAGACCATGTGGAATAGGTCATCAAACTTGATCTAAGGCAATTCAGATAGGAGAGGAGAATTGTGGTTAGGGGAAGGGTCACAGCTCTCTGATCCAATACCCTTGTATAAGGCACTGAGGTTGGATCTGACATTCCATGTGTTGAACCAGACAAAAATAAGACAACATAGATCTATTGTTATGGTAAGTACATAACTTATGCTTGCTTTAACTCAGGCCACAGACCATTAACTTTTTTTACCAGTCCACCCTCAGGTCTGAGCCTACAGCCCTCTATGGTACAGGGGTCAGACGCATCTTCTGAGGCCGTTTCAGTATCTGATTCAGGTACATGAGAACCCAAGCCCTCTATGTGCTAGAGAGGTCTGGGGTAAGAGACCCTTTGCCAGACATAATACTCTGTCTCTAGATATTTTCTCCTGTAGTGTAGTTCATAGTTAAAAGAAGCAGAAACTTTACCACATGACAATCGGGTTATTACCATGTATAGGGCTGATGTGGTTTCTTTAGTTAAGTTTTTCTGTCCTCTAATCTGGGAGGCTGTGCTCTTATTTGGGATGACTGTTGGGCTACCTTCTCTAGAGATCAGGCTAACGATACAGATTTTGATGGGGACTCTGATGCAGACAATAGTAAACCAGTTCCTGAAAAAGGCTATGAGGAAATAAAAGGTGTACTGCAGTTGTGCAGCTTTCTTTGCTCCTTTTGCCAGCTGATTCATTTGCAGTTTCTCCTGCTGCCAACTCTAAAAAGAGAGCATTGGTTTCTTCTAACCCTAAACTGCCAGATAAAATTAGCAAGTGGTTGGAATCTTAGGAAACAAAGTTGGATCAGTCTAGTAATTTAGTCTTCAGAATTTCAAATTATCAGGCCCTCATGTGAAATTTTATTCAGTTTAAATGTCTTTTCCGCATCTTTGCTACTGAACAGAAGTGTTATATGAATGAAATTGCTTCTAATGTTCTCAAGTTTTGAAACCTACTTTGAGGAGTGTCTTGGAAGGTGCAGGTGCTATTTTTAGAAATCCAGCTGCCTCTGTTGTATTGTGAATCGTTGTTTGGTTACATAACCAGGATTTAAAAATGAGATTTTGAAATCTCCTTTAAGTTCTAAATTTGTGTTTGGTCCTGCTGTTACTTAGTTTCTCAAACAGTAGGATGATAGAGGTAAATTAATGCATGGGGTATCTACAATTTATCAAATTTCCAGGTCCTCTCCTAACAAGGTGTCCAAATTCAAAGGGCAGGCCTAACAAAAATCCTATCCTAACAAGAGTCTGGGTACCAAGAGGAAATGGCAAAAGGATAAAGATTCCAAACCAAAGAAAAGATGTTCCTTTCTCAGAAAAGATCTTTCCCCAGCGAAAGAATGAATTTATTTATTTATTTTGTTTGTTTACAGGGTAATTGCCTCACTGGGCATGAGGCCCAGGGAGAAAAGCTCCATACATCCAAATAGTATTAAACAATCAAACTGAACACTTAATAATCAACAATTTACAAAGCAATTCAGTAAAGAAATTAGTTATATAACAATAATTAGCAAATAATTAAATAAATTTAACAGAAAATGGCACAGTTAGTGATGAAAACTGGACGCGTGAGTTAATAGTGAGAACAGTGTGATACAGTAATTGCAAGATACAGATATGCAGTCTACATAACAGTTAAAGACAAAGCAGTATATGTGCATGCATTGCTAACTGAAACTGAGTGTAGAATCAAGATAACCTTCAGCAGTTAATAGTTGTAGCTGTGAAAATGAGGTAGTTTAGGGTAATGTAAGGGAGTAGTAGGTAGCTTAACCAGGAGTATGGCAGGAGCAGAGCCAGTGATTTGCTAGATGTTCCTTAAGGTTTTTAAACTCATGAATACTGGGGTTTTTAGACATAGGTTGAGGAAAGTGTTCCACAGTTTTGCAATTTTATGAGAAAAAAAGGGCAGTGTCCTATGTGTTGTGGGCCTGGGTAATCTTTAACAATAGTTTATTTGGGGATCTTAGAGCTCTAGGATTGCTGTTGGGTTGGACTAGATTGGTGAGTGCCGGGCAGTTGTTAGGTTTGTGAATTATATTGTGGGCTATGGAAAGTTGGTTTAATGTTAGAAGGTTTGGTAGTTCTAACCATTTAAGTTGGAAGAGTACAGAGCAGTGGTTGGTTCTGTAATGGTGGCCTGTGGCAAACTTGGCAATTTTGTTGTAGCATGATTCCAGATTATTTAGGTCAGATTTATAAATGTTTGTAAATACTAGGGAGGCATAGAGGAGGGTGGAGAGTAGATGTGTGTGGGCAGTGGCTAGTCTGGCATTGTCTGTAAGGTAAGGTTTAATTCTGTAAAGGGTGCCAAGTTTGGAGTGGACTTTTTTGATGGTGAGGGAGATATGGGTGTAGGTTATGATCGACTGTGACACCTAGAAGTTTGGCTTGGCTGGTGGGATCTATTTTGGTTCTGTTTGTGGAAAGGATAGAAAGTGGAGTCAGACACATTTTGGGTTTATTGTAATTTAACACAATTAACTTGATTTTGTTGGGGTTAAGTATGAGTTGATGGCTAGTAAGGTAGTTTTCTGTGTCCTGGAAAGATTTTTGCATTTTTGTTTGTAGGTCCTGGAGGGTGGGGGCTGTGCAGATTAATGTAGAGTCATCAGTGTATTGGACTGTGGAGGCTAGATGGGTTGAAGAGCTGAGGTTGTTAGTAAAAACTGTAAAGAGAAGGGGGCCAAATATGGATCCTTGGGGTACACCAACAGTGAAGGGGGGACAGGGTGTTCTCCCATTTGGTGGCTTGCTGATGGTTAGAGAGATAACTTTGGAACCAGGACAGGGCTGTTGTGTTGAGGCTATGGGATGATAATTTATTTAGTAGGATTTGGTGGGAGACTGTCTCAAAGGCTTTTGACACGTCAAGGAATATGGAGGAGACCATTTGGCCAAGACTCTGGGCATTCTTTGCCTTCCTACTGTCACTCCTCCTCTTTACCATCCCCCAGACCTTAGCTCAGCCCAGAAGCCTGGACTCAGATAGTCTCAGGAAAATGGTTGTTGAGAATAATTCATTGATGATACTCTTGACAGTGGACAGAAAATCCTCCTTCCTTCAGGGATATCCCCAGCACCCTCCAGACCTTGCACCTGCAGTACTCTTTCACAAGTTACCAGCAATGGTTATAGAACCAATTCCCACACCACAAAAGGAAAAGAATTTTGCACAGGATCATTTTCGTGCCCAAAAAGGAGCTGTCATGGAGCACTAGTGTTAGATCTGGCATACCTAAATGCATTTCCGAAAGTACCCAAATTGAAATTATTCACCCTGTACACAGTCCTACTCCTACTTCAGACAAAATTGCATAGTGACTTTACAGCTGAAAGAGGTTTATCACATGCCAATTACTCCCAACCTACAAATGCCCTGTCTCACACCCAAAGAATTGTATTCCTGGGGTGTATGATAGATGCAGGAAAAACTATGTGATCTGAAGTAGTTAACTTCATTTATCTGCAACCTGTGGGTATTGGATCCATATCGGTTCGAGACTGCAACTTTTTAAGCATCTGCTCCGAGCTCCTCCCCGTACCCATAATCCCTCACATCTCCTACCTTACCCCAGATCTTGTTTGCCGCTTTATGCATCAGCATTGTGATCTCTTTAGCTCCACGTTGGGTGTAGTAAGTGAATAGTTTTTCTTGTGCTTTTAGTGAGTGTGTGTGTGGTCGTTAGTTTAACCTTATCCTCCCCCTTTGCTGTTCGTCAGATTTTTGTGTTTAAAAAAAAATAAATAAATAAATAAAAAATAAGTTAAAGTTGTAGTGAAGTAGTATAGCAGGCCTTCCCGACTTTAGTGGGTGTGTTGCAGTGTGGGTTAAGTTTTGGCTGAGTGGGTTTATAGTATGGCTGAGCAGCCAAAACCTACTTTTAAAAAAAGCTTTCACCGGCTGATGGCCACACTCTGTGTGTTATTTGTCTGGGTGTTCCCCATCTTTCAATACAGTGTAGTGTGTGTGCGGGGATCAGCCCTAGGGCTCTAAAAGAAAGGAAGGCAAAGCTGGTAGCTAAGGGCCTTTTGCCAGTTTCTTCCTTAGACACAGTGACCTCGGCTTCGACTCTTCCATTAACTGCTCAACCTCCCACTAGGCCTGTTGAAGGGGGGACGAAAGGAAAGGTTAAGAAGACAAAGAAACAAGAGGGGATAGGCCCCACAAGTGGTCTCCAGAGCCCTTCCCTAGCCCGCCTTCCAAAGTGACTAGGATTACACATTTCCTCGGCTCCACTCCCCGAGGCTCTGCCTGGAGCTGACGGAGCCCTTGGACCCGAGGCCTTCATCGAGGTCATCGCACAGACCAGCCAGATCCGAAATGGGTTGTCTCCTGCTCAGACTCGAGTCTATTAGTTCGGGTTTTAGGGAAAAAAAACCCCCCTTTTTGGGGGGCCCCCTTTTTCAAAGGGCCAGTTAATTTTAACCTGGTTCAAGGCTCCTGAGAGCACCCCGGCACTATTAGGTTTTACCTCATATCATGCGTTCGGCCCCAAAACCCAGACCACACCACAAAAGGAGGGGTGTATCCATATTCATAAAGGATACCCACACCTCCAGGTTGGTGGCAACGCACAAAGCTTGGAAACCATCCAGGTGCAACTAAACATAGGCAAAACTGCTCTACAAATTGTAGCATGCTACAGGCCACCCTCTCAAACTCAGGAACCCCACACAGCCTTCCTGAAGACACTGGAGGGTATAAATGTATCTCAAACACCATCATATTGGGTGACTTCAACTACCCGAATATAGACTGGGAACATTACTCAAGCCCTAACTTTCTAGCCCAACGGTTCCTGGAGTTCATAAATTCAAATGCCATGGAACAGCTAGTCACTGTTCCCACAAGAGGAGAAAATATACTAGCTCTCATTGTCACAAACATGGGGACAAAATGCTCGACACGAAGTATATCCCTCATTGGTGAGATCTGATCATAAACTAATCTCACTGGAAATCCACATCCGCCCCACCCCAAACAAAAAAGACCATAGTGAAGAACTTCTCTAAAGCACACTTCACACTACTCAAGCCTGGTGTGGTATCCTTCAAGGCCCCTGAGCCAGTGGAAACCACAACCAAGCTGGAAGCCCTTACAAATGCCTTCTATGAACACCTCCAGGACTACATGGATCAGGCAATCCCAAATAAAACCAAGACTCTTTCCACAAAGGGCAACCGTCCAGTCTGCTGGACCCCACCCATTAACAAACTTTACAATAAGAGGAGAAAGCTATTACATGATAGAACAAAATCCATAAAAGGAAGTCACCCTGATCATTATTAGTAAAAAATACGAGCACTCATAAAATCAACTAAGGCCAATTTTGAGAGAAAAATTGCCATGGATTCTAAGGACAATCATAAGGCCTTTTCAGCTATGTTAGGAACCTGGGTGGAAACTCCCAGATATGCTCAGAATTAGTCCAAAATGATACAAAATCACTGAACCCACAGACATTGCCAACATACTGGCAGACAGGTTCAGTGCAAACTTCACCCCTCTTCCCCTAAAGGAGAGATAACTATCCCAGCTGAGTGTAGCCTCCCGGACATCTCAAATGCGTGGGTGAAAGCTGCTCTCTCTAAAGCTAAAAACACAGCATCAATGGGACGGATGGTGTCCCGGCTGTGTGCTACGAGCTAAATGAGGAATTAAACCGCACATAAGGCAGCTGTTTAATCTCAGCCTTACCACAGGATACGTGCCCAAGGGTGGCGTCACGGCAACTGTGGTCCCACTCCACAAAGGTGGCGCCTCACGGACCCTGGTAATTACCGCCCAATAAGCTTAACAAGTCTAGTCTGCAAAGCTATGGAGAGGATCATAATGGAGCTCATAAACAAAGATATAGGGGACTTGCAGACATTGGACCCGACCCAGTTTGGCTTTGTCAAGGGAAGATCATGCCTTTTGAACTTGGTCGACTTCTTGAAACAGTCACCAAGGCCATTGATGAGGAAAGGCAGTCCATACAGCCTACCTTGACCTTGCAAAGGCTTTCGACACAATACCCCACTTTCGGGTATTGTAGAAAAACTACCAGCTTAAATGTAAACCCATATGTCACAAGATGGGTTGCAAACTGGCTTAAGGACAGAACCCACAGGGTTAGAGTTGCTGGCGCTGTGTCAGACTCCAAGCCGGTCACAAGTGGTGTCCCACAGGGCTCGGTCCTTGGCCCCCTGTTGTTTGGGATCTACTTCTCAGAAGTACAGGCCAACATGCGAGACTTTGGCTGACAAAGTTTGCAGGCGACTGCAAACTGGGCCATAGTGGAAAGTGCATCGGACACGGATATCCTTCAGAAGGGACAAACGGCAACAGATAGCAGGTGGCAGAGCCATGGCCTAAAGTTAAACGGCAAAAATGTATAGTCATACCCTTCGGGAAAAACAAAGGTAACCCCAAGCTACCATATAGGTGGCAATCCACTAAACACAGAAGAGGTTATCAGGGACCTGGGGACCCAGGTTGACAGTGGCCTTTCTTTTGACACTCACGTTGCTAAAGTGGTTAGAAAGACCTTCTACATTGCCCACCTGATCATGAAGGGATTCACATCCAGATCTAGTGAGGTCATTGTTCCCCTGTACTCTTCACTTATCAGACCAATGATCGAGTACAATGCCCCATTTGGGATGTATCTCACCCGACATCTGCAGCAATTGGAGAGACCCCAAAAGTTCCTCACCAAAAGGATAAAGGGACTCCAAAATCTGTCATATGCTGCCAGATTGAAGAAACTCCAGCTCTATTCAGTCGCATACCATCTGCCCAGAGGTGACATGTGCCTGACATACAAGGCCATGTCCAACCCGGAATTAATGGACATGCTCCACCTCAAAAAATCCAAATCCACCAAAACCACTAGAGCAAGCGACTTAAACCTTAGCACGGATATAAATAGGACGTGTTGGAGGGATAGATTTATCACTGAGACTCCCTATGCTGTGGAATAAAATCCCGGTCCATGTGAGGCAGAGCACCTCGCTGACTCTGTTCAAGAGAAATCTAGACCTGTGGATGGGAGATCGTAGGTTTACCCCGGGAATCATCTCTGTGTCACTGCTGGACAGAGGCACAACAAACTAATGGGCACAGTATTTTTTCATATAAGGGGTGGCGTAAGCCACAAAAATTTGGGCTAGGCTTATAAATGCCTTAGGGCAGATAGCCTAGTATAAACCTATGAACCTATGAACCTATATGGAGGAGACCATTTGGCCAAGACTCTGGGCATTCTTTGCCTTCCTACTGTCACTCCTCCTCTTTACCATCCCCCAGACCTTAGCTCAGCCCAGAAGCCTGGACTCAGATAGTCTCAGGAAAGTGGTTGTTGAGAATAATTCATTGATGATACTCTTGACAGTGGACAGAAAATCCTCCTTCCTTCAGGGATATCCCCAGCACCCTCCAGACCTTGCACCTGCAGTACTCTTTCACAAGTTACCAGCAATGGTTATAGAACCAATTCCCACACCACAAAAGGAAAAGAATTTTGCACAGGATCATTTTCGTGCCCAAAAAGGAGCTATCATGGAGCACTAGTGTTAGATCTGGCATACCTAAATACATTTCCGAAAGTACCCAAATTGAAATTATTCACCCTGTACACAGTCCTACTCCTACTTCCAGACAAGTATTGCATAGTGACTTTACAGCTGAAAGAGGTTTATCACATGCCAATTACTCCCAACCTACAAATGCCCTGTCTCACACCCAAAGAATTGTATTCCTGGGGTGTATGATAGATGCAGGAAAAACTATGTGATCTGAAGTAGTTAACTTCATTTATCTGCAACCTGTGGGTATTCGGATCCATATCGGTTCCAAGACGGCAACTTTTTCAAGCATCTGCTCCGAGCTCCTCCCCGTACCCATAATCCCTCACATCTCCTACCTTACCCCAGATCTTGTTTGCCGCTTTATGCATCAGCATTGTGATCTCTTTAGCTCCAAGTTGGGTGTAGTAAGTGAATAGTTTTTCTTGTGCTTTTAGTGAGTGTGTGTGTGGTCGTTAGTTTAACCTTATCCTCCCCCTTTGCTGTTCGTCAGATTTTTGTGTTTAAAAAAAATAAATAAATAAATAAAAAATAAGTTAAAGTTGTAGTGAAGTAGTATAGCAGGCCTTCCCGACTTTAGTGGGTGTGTTGCAGTGTGGGTTAAGTTTTGGCTGAGGGGGTTTATAGTATGGCTGAGCAGCCAAAACCTACTTTTAAAAAAAGCTTTCACCGGCTGATGGCCACACTCTGTGTGTTATTTGTCTGGGTGTTCCCCATCTTTCAATACAGTGTAGTGTGTGTGCGGGGATCAGCCCTATGGCCCTAAAAGAAAGGAAGGCAAAGCTGGTAGCTAAGGGCCTTTTGCCAGTTTCTTCCTTAGACACAGTGACCTCAGCTTCGACTCTTCCATTAACTGCTCAACCTCCCACTAGGCCTGTTGAAGGGGGGACGAAAGGAAAGGTTAAGAAGGACAAAGAAACAAGAGGGGATAGGCCCCACAAGTGGTCTCCAGAGCCCTTCCCTAGCCCGCCTTCCAAAGTGACTAGGATTACACATCTCCTCGGCTCCACTCCCCGAGGCTCTGCCTGGAGCTGACGGAGCCCTTGGACCCGAGGCCTTCATCGAGGTCATCGCACAGACCAGCCAGATCCGAGTCGGTTGTCTCCTCGTGCTCGACTCGGAGTCTGTCGGAGTTGGATATGGACAGGATGAGGAGGAGGTTCATTCAGACCCAAATCCAAATGGGAGTCTTGCTAGGCCCTTCTCCCTCCAGAGCAGGGACCTCCATGCCCTTCTTTCATCCAGTTTCTCCTTCCCCAATCCAGCCTGCGGTTTCGGGGTTCATGGATCCGAGGATCCTCTGAGCTGGGGGTTCAGCATCGATGGTCCCTCCAACCTAAATGCCAGTGATTACCTTGAGTTCCTCGGATCAGACCTGTTCGGATCCGAGCAACTCTCTGGGCTGAGGACAGCGAGTCAGATCCGGGGGGATGGAGGTGTCTTCGGCTCTGACGTTGTCGGATCCTAGCCGTTCCTTTGGAACCCTGGCTACCTCTGCCTTGGCCCCGATCCTCACAGCGGAGCCAGGCAGAGCTTCCTCCTTGTTGGTTGCTAAGGAGGTGCCTTCTCCATCGGTGTTCAAAGTGGTGGAGAGGGTTCTCTCCCAAGGATCGAGACCCCAGCCTATTTCCTTGGACTCTGCCCAGGCTCCCATGGATTTGGTTACAACTCCCTTCAGCTTGTCCCAGGGACAGCCCGTGCTAGAGGACCCCCAGATGGATCCCATAGTGGAACCCCTGTGACTCATGAGTCCTCTTCAAAGTGTCCCACTGAAGAGGTCCCCCGTAAACACACATGTAAAAGGAGGCACCTGGACTCCCCCGAGTCCCTGACATTAAATACTGACTTAGAGGAAGGAGAGGGTTCCCCCAGGTCACCTCCCGAGGATGTCTCCTTTGGAGCCATCATGGAGATCCTCTGCCAGAGGGGAGGTTGGTCAGCCCCAAAACCCTCTACGGATGAGTCAGTATTTCTGGAGGCCTTTGCCATGGGCCCATCTACATCCTGGGTGTCCCCTGCTGCAGATCCCTTAATGGATCTTATTACCACGTGGGCATGGAAGGAGCCTGACACCATATAGCCAATATCAAAATGCCTGGACAGGATCCTCTCTCCTCCATCAGACAGGCCTGGTACAAGGGATCCCCGGTGGATCCTATGGATCGGTTTGGGAAGCGAGTATTTTCTTCAACGATGTTTTCCATTAGAGCGCTGAATTATTTGGCACACGTCATACGACTTCAGTGAGACCAAGTCACAGAGTTCGCTGTGTTGCCCCCAGAGTCTTTGTTGCTGGAGGACAAATGATTATTCTCCACGAAAATGTCGACTCTCAAGTCTGTATCGAACACGTCCATGCATCTTCTTTCCCATGCCACGGAAGGAGCAGCTAGGGCGGCTGGAACTGGTGTAGCTATGAGGTGACATGCTTGGCTCAGACTGTGTCAATTCGCGGACCCCCTCAAGGCGTCGTTCACAAATGCTCTCTGTGATGGTTCTTCCCTGTTCAGGAAGACAGTATGTGACACTCTGGTCCAGAGTGAGAAGGAATGGAAGACTGTCTGCCATCGGAGTCCACTTCTCTAGCCCTCAAAGAACCTTTTCTATGAATCAGAGAGGGCAAAAGAAGATGTGGTTCTGAAAATCACAGTTTTCTCGGGACTCTCAGGACAGCTTGTCCCCTAAAGGCAGAGGGGGACAAGACAGACGCTGCCCTAGAGGCAGATGGGGGGGGGGCGAGGAATTTTGGGTCTAGGGAGACCTTCTCGGATAGACCCACGCAGCAGCCCTGAGGGGTTGCCCGACTGTCCTACTCGGGATACAGTCAGGGGAATATCATCATTGCACCTAACGGCCTGGGAGTCCATTACGAAGGACCCGTTGGGTGCTTCAAATAATATCCAGAGACTACTCCATCCCATTCATTACTACTCCTGTCCAACCAAAGCGCCTCCCGGATGTTCCACTTGCTCAAAGGGAGGTGGCAGCACAAGAGATTTCAGAGCTACTTCGCAAACGAGCCATTGAACTAGTCCCCCAGATCAGTCTGGATTAGGAGTTTACTCCAGGTTCTTTTTAGTGCCAAAAAAGACTGGGGACCGCAGGCCCATATTGGACCTGTCAACCCTGAACCTGCCTGTAGCCAAGCAGAAATTCCAGATGGTCATCTTGCAGTCCATTCTACCTTATCTCCGAGAATGCGACTGGATGTGCTTGATAGACCTCCAGGACGCTTACTACCATATCAAAATTCGCAGAAGCTCTAGGAGATTCCTTCGCTTCCGACTGGGAGCCAATCATTTCCAGTTCAGAGCCCTACCCTTCGGTCTCACCACAGGCCCAAGGGTGTTTACCAAGGTTATGGCAGTCATAGCGGCTCACCTGAGGTTTCAGGGAATTCAGGTGTTTCCTAACCTAGACAATTGGCTCCTTGCTGCTGCCACCAAGCGTCTTCTTTGCATGGCCAGAGACTCCTTCCTGCATCTTGCAGTCAACCTAGGGATTATCATCAATGTCTCCAAGTCCCTCTTGAACCCGGTTCAGATCTTGGAATTTATAGGGGCACAGCTGGACACCCTCCAACTGAAAGTCTTTCTAACTCGAGACAGGGTCCAGAGCCTAAAGGCCCATGTATCAGTGATCCTTGGCCCCAGGCTGCCAATGGCGGGTGACATTCTCCGAGCCCTAGGCTCCATGGCCGCAGTAATCTCAATCCTTCCCTGTGCGCGCCTTCACATGCGGGTGCTTCAGTGGACCCTTGCAGTACAGTGGTCTTGGCTAGACCTCCCCACGGACTATCCATTTCGAATCAGCAAAGCCTGCAAGGCGTCACTTCTCTGGTGGCTCCAGTCGCCGGAAATCGTGGCAGGGCGACCCTTCATAGCACCCACAGGCCAAGCCACAGTGACCATGGTCGCCTCCCAGCTTGGGTGGGGGAGCACTATTTGGGGAGGATGGTCCAAGGCACGTGGTTCCAGACCGAGACCAGATTGCATATCAATGTTCTGGAGATGAGGGCAGTGCTTTTGGCTTTGCAAGCCTTTCATGCTATTCTTCCCCGGGGATGATTGCAGTTCAGTCTGACAGCATGCCTGTTGTCTGGTACATCAACAAACAGGGGGTGGACCAGATCTTATCCTCTCTATCGCGAGGCTATGAGAGCATGGGAGAGGGCGATCTCCATCAGTCAGTTTCTGATTGCAGCGCACATCCCGGGACACTCCAACATTTTAGTGGACAGATTGAGTCGGGCTATTCTAATGCCATACGAGTGGTCTCTGAAACAATCGATAGCAGAGGAGATCTTCCTTGCATGGGGTCAGCCTTGCTGCGATCTCTTCACATCTCCTACCAACGCGAAGTGCTGCGAGTTCTTCGCTCTGGTCCTCTCGCCAGGGGACTCCCCCAGAGACACTCTAGTCCATGCTTGGCCTCCCAGGTTACTGTATGCTTACCCCCCCCCCGTTACCTCTCATTCCGAAGTTTCTTCAGAAAGCTTGCCGACTGGAGTGCAAAGTGATCCTCATTGCCCCGTTCTGGCCTCGTCAGGTGTGGTTCCCCTTCCTCTGGTGTCATGTTCTAACTCCTCCTTGGATTCTGGATCCTTGCCCGGATCTCATTTCTCATCCCTCGGGCACCTGTCCGCCTGACCTGGGCAGCCTCAAGCTGACGGATTGGTTGCTCCAGTTCCCCTGATTGCCAGGACTCCCGGTCTGTCATCTTCAGTAAAGACTATTCTGGTGGCAGCCCACAAGGCTTCCACTAGGAAGATTTACCACAGCAAATGGAAACGTTTCTCTATTTGGGCTTCTCAGAGGAATCTAGATCCCTTTATAGCCCCGGTTCCTGCAGTGTTGGGAGTTTTTGGCCAATATTTTCCAACAAGGGGCTAGTTCCTCCACGGTAAAAGTGCAACTGGCGGCCATCTCTAATTTTCATGTCGGCGAAAACATGAATGCTCTGGCCTCTTTAAGATTGTGTAAAGCTTTTCTGAAAGGTACCTTTCTTTTACGCCCTCCGGTTAAGGACTCAGTCCGTCCTTGGGACCTTATCCTAGTTCTGCAGGCATTAGTTGCTCCTCCCTTTGAACCTGCAGCATCAGTAGATTTTGAAGTTCATATCCTGGAAGACAGCTTTCCTAGTGGCCAATACTTCAGCCAGGAGAGTTTCTGAGATTCAAGCTTTGTCTGCCATGCCCCCTTACTTGATCTTTCATAAAGACAGGGTCTCGCTCCACACGAACCCTTCCTTCTTACCGAAAATTGCTTCTGAATCAAACATTAATCAAACGATTAACCTGCCTGTTTTCTTTCCAAATTTTCAGAACAAGGGTGAATATAAATTGCATTTGCTAGATGTCCATAGACCGCTTCGTTTCTATTTACACAGAACTAAACCCTTTCGTAAGTCTGACCAGTTATTCGTGTCCTTTTCTAGACCCTTTTTGGGCAAAGCCATATCCAAGGTCTCCTTAGCTAGATGGATTACACAATGTATACTGCAAGTCTATAAGGAGAAAGGTCTGTCCCCACCTGGTCCTGTTAAAGCTCATTCTACCAGAGCTATGGTGACTTCTGCTGCTTTTGGTCTAGGGTTTCACTGGATGATATCTGTGCAGCAGTGACCTGGGCAAGGTCACGTACATTAATTTCTCATAAGTTGGATTTGATCTCTAGAGGGAGAGCATCCTTTGGCTCTGTGGTGCTCAGGAATATCCTTCCATGAGGGCCTCCCAGGAGTTTTGGTACTGTGGACTCTGTCCCACAGGTTGCAGATAAATTAAGTTATCTACTTCAGATAAAGAAGTTATGTACTCACCATAACGTTCCATCTGAGTAGTTATACTTCATTTTCTGCAACCATCCCGCCCTCCTTCCCCCGAACCTTTTCTAGGTTAGTGATGTTATTGAGTTGCTGATAGTCTGGATAGTGGCAAACTCGATCTGAGGGAAGGTAGGAGATGTGAGGGATTGTGGGTAAGGGGAGGAGCTTGGAGCAGATGCTTGAAAAAGTTGCCGGCTCAGATCCGATATGGATCCGAATACCCAAAGTTTGCAGAAAATGAAGTATGACTACTCAGATGGAATGTTATGGTGAGTACATAACTTCTTTTTTTCTACCAGAAGACAGTCTTATTCTTAAGATTTTCATGGATTTCTCACTTCAAGAAGCTGCCTCCTCAAGAGAGTTTCTTAAAATTCTAGACCTCATGGTATCAACGGTCCTCATGACACCAAGGGCCAAATGCCACATGAGAAGGATTCAGTGGCACTTAACAAACGTGTTGGACTCACCATGTACTTCCCTAGGAGTTCCAGGTACCAGTGATGGAGTTTGTGAAAAGAGAGTTACAGTGGTGATGGGATCAGATGTCTCTCAATGCATGCTTATCCTTCTCCCTCCAGACCCCAGTTCAGTTGGTCTAGACAGACTTGTCAGATTTTGCAAGGGGAACAGTGTACAGGGGAGTTCAAGTGCAAGGCAAATGGGGTCCTTGAGATGCTGCAAAGCACATAAATATCAAAGAAATGTTTTTTAACACCTTTATTAAATTATCACTTAAGACATTGGCAAACTTACATTAACAGAAAAGAAAACAAACCATTTTAACATTGTTTCTATTTAAATACAATATACAGCACATATATTTTATTTGTCATCATCAGTCCAACAATAAAGAGAAATTGCTAAATTCCTCTCTTCCCATAAACCTTATTCTTACTCCTCCTGAACATTATTATGCATGTATTGTTCCCACAATTTCCATTTACTTCCATGTAATTTGTCCTTTCCTTTTTCTAAAGATCTCGCTTCCAGTTCATGTTAAGTTGTCAATCTCACCTTCATTCTTGCTGGATGGGTTCGGAGCCGATCCTCGGCTACAACGCGGCCACTTACTAAAACTCGAGAGCTTATTTTACCAGCTCGAGGCAACCCTGTATCCCATGATGCTAGGCGATAACTCCCCAGATCTCGTTTGCCGCTTTTGCTTGAGGGGTGCGTATTTTTACCGGCTCCTGGTAAGTCTTTAAATATATAGTGTTCAGTCACCCTTTTTGGTTAATTTTTTTCACTCGGTTCTTTTTCAGTAGTTAGCGACTACCTCTAATTATATTCCTGTTTATACCTTCCCTTTTTATCCCTTATATCCCCTCCCCTCCACTCTTAGGTTAGGCCTTAAGCCTGCCCCTTTCCTAATTTTTTCTTGGTGATCCTGTGGAGTGTTTGGGTGTGTCAGTATCCTAATTAATATTTTTATTGTTTTTTATAGTTTTTTGAGTGTTGTGTGTGTGTGTGTTTTCTCTTTCCTTTTGTGATCCCGCGACATTGTTATGTCGAAGGAGCCAAAGGAAACTAAGGTCTCAGGCTTTAAGAAGTGTGTCTTGTGCTATCAGAAAATGTCTCTGACAGATGGTCACACTTCTTGTGTTTACTGCATGGGACCCCTGCGCCTGCAGGACTCTTGTTCTGTGTGTCATGCATTCAGTCCAAGAGTCCTGCAGGAGCGCAGGAACAAACTTATACTGAAGGGCTTGTTAAAGCCCGAGGGCTCCCCGACTAAGTCTGCATCGGGGAGGCCTTCGAAACCATCAAAACTGTCGGCTCCAAGTACTAAGCCTTCGGCTGCTGGCTCTTCGTCTGTGCCTAGATCGGCTCCGGCTGGAGCCGATCCCTCTGAGTCACAGGTTCCGGTCTCGACACCACTTGGTGCCGATACCTCTGAGTCCATGCATTCACTGTCGGCTCCAGCTGGAGCCGACGTATCCTCGGATCCTTTGGCTCCATCCATATCCAAGAAGAGGTCAAGATCCCCTTCATTGGAGTCCATCCATTCGGCTTCGAGATCTCCCCTGCTCTCGGAGTGGAGCCATCGGAGCCGATCTTCTCGGTCGTCCAGGCTCTCAGATCACAACCTTGAGAGAGTGGTAAGTAGACTGTTAAAGTCTCAGGCATTGGCCCAGATGATCTGTAGCCCGTCTCATCAGACGGTAGCTATTACGACTCCACCTATTTTTCCTCCTTTGACTCTCCCTCAGAGTTCGGAGCCGGAGCTCCTCGGAGCCATGACTGTTGTGGCGTCAGAGCCGATACCTCCCCCTTCGGCTCCTTCGTCTTCTGCTCCAATCTCCTCCTTGATGCCTTCATTGGATGGATCCGGGTGCCTGGTCTCTCTCGTCAGCTCCGAGGGGGTGAGTGGCATCGGACCATTGTCCGACCCCGTTCTCCCTCTCAGAGCGTCAGTGCTGGTGAGCTCGGCCCTGACATCGGCCTCTGAGCCTTCCCTGTCAGTGCGGCCTGTGGTTCCTACCTCTTTGGAGTGGGGGCCCTCTGGCCTTTCTGATAGGGGAGCCTTCGAGGTGATGAGGATTGTACTAGCCCCAGGGCATAGTCAGCAGTCGGCTCCATCAGCTCCTCTCACTACAGTGCCTGCTGATGTCTCTTCCCACTCTCTTGCTCCCGGACCCAGAGATCCAACGCCTCAGGTTTTCCCACTGGGAATTTCTTCCTCTTCCGAGGCTTCTCCTGACCTGTCAGCGGAGCCTCCGCGTAAGAGGACATGTAAGAGGAAGCATGTGGACTCCCCTGAGTCCATTACATCTGACACCGACTTGGATGAGTCGGAGGGATCCCTAAAGTCCCCCTCTGAGGATGTCTCTTTCTCAGAAATCCTAGAAATCCTAAAGCAGAGGGGGAACTGGTCTTCCCTTAATCCTTCCGAGGACGAGTCGGTGTACCTGGAGGCGTTTGGTTCTCGACCCTCCACCTCCTAGGTGTCTCCGCCTTTCGACCCCCTTATGGAAGTAGTGGCTCGGAAGGCGTGGTCGGCCCCGGATTCGATGGAACCCACCCCTCGGAGGCCATCTAAATTCATCACAGCACCAGTTAACAAACAATTCCTAACAAAAGGTGTACCGGCAGCCACCAAGAAGAAACTAGCTGATCCTTCAGTACCTATCCACCCTCCTAATAAGGATTCTAGGACCATGGATGGGTACGGTAAGCGGATGTTTTCTTCAGCGACCTTTGCCATGCGGTTGCTGAATTACTTGTGTCACTTCACCCGCCTTCAGAGAGATATTCTGAAAGAGCTGGGAGAAGTCTTACAGGATCCATCAGCTGCTGGGTCCCAGGATAAAATAAACTCAAAGCTTGGAACCCTGAACTCAGTTGTTAACTCCTCCATGCGTCTAATTTCATATGCAGTCGATGGAGCGAGTAGGGCCGCGGGCACAGGAGTGGCCTTAAGGCGTCACGCCTGGATGCGGCTGTGTAATTTCGCGGACCCTTTCAAGGCGTCCTTCACAAATTCCCCTTTTGATGGTTTGGCTTTGTTCGGACCTCAAGTGAAAGACACCTTGACCAGATGCGAACAAGATGGCAAGACTCTTTCTGCCATAGGAGTCCGTTTCTCCACCCCTTCAAGACCATACCCTAAGGGTCAGAAGGATGGGAAAATGTGGTTCTGCAAATCTCAAGGAGTCACGCCTAACGCAAGAGGTCAGTTTTCCCCCAGAGGCAAAGGGGGTAACAACAACAGATGCCGCCCTAGGGGCAGAGGGGGTTCACAGAACCAGGGTAGCAGGGAGCCTCTCTCTGACAAACCCTTCCAGCATCCCTGAGATGTTGCCCGATTGTCCACCTTCGGAGGCAGTCGGGGGAAGATTGTCGCTGTACCCAATAGCCTGGCTTTCCCTTACTCAAGACAAATGGGTACAGTTGATCATATCCGAGGGTTACAAAATTCCCTTTATCCAAACCCCAATTCAGCAAAAGGGAACCTTTCCAGATGTTCCACCCGGTCTAAGGGAACTAGCAGTATCAGAGATATCAAAACTGCTAGCAAAAAGAGCAATCCAGCCAGTCCCAGCAGACCATCTAGGATCCAGAATCTACTCAAGGTTCTTTCTGGTACCGAAAAAGACAGGGGACTGGAGACCAATATTAGATCTCAGCAAACTAAACAAGTTTGTAAAGAGAACAAGATTCCGAATGGTCAAGCTACAGTCCATTCTACCCTTTCTGGGCAAGGACAATTGGATGTGCTCCTTGGACCTTCAGGATGCGTACTATCACATCAAAATTCACAGGCGCTCCAGAAGGTTTCTCCGCTTTCGGCTGGGGACCAGTCACTACTAATTGAGAGCCCTGCCCTTTGGTCTCACTACAGCCCCCAGAGTGTTCACCAAATGTATGGCAGCGGTTACGGCTCACCTGAGACAGCAAGGTGTTTCCATATCTAGACGACTGGCTCCTCACCGCCACCACCAGGCATCAACTTCTCCAAGCCAGAGCTTACACCATTCACATTTGCAGAGGGCTAGGAATCTCTATAAATTTCTAAAAGTCTGCCTTGTCGCCTTGTCAGTCTATTACCTTTATAGGCACCAACTTGAACACCGTACAACTTTCAGCAAAGTTAACAGATCAAAGGGTCTTAGATATTCAAAACCATGTCCATGTTCTTCTTCAGAGTGACAAAATTCAGGCCAGGTATGTCCTGAAAGTATTGAGTCTTATGGCGGCCGCCATAACACTTCTTCCCCTTGCACGTTTTTACATGCGTCTTCTACAGTGGATGCTTTTCGCCCAATGGTCTTTTCAGCAACTCCCCATGCACCACAAGATCATGATAACTCCAACTTGCAAAAGTCATCTGTCCTGGTGGATATTGTCCCCTCAAGTCCATCAAGGCAGACCCTTTGTTCCTCCTCCCCCAGTCGCCTCGGTGACATCGGACGCCTCCCTGATCGGGTGGGGGGGGGGCATTTTAAGGGCAGGATGGTCCATGGCACTTGGCAACCTTTTGAACGCCACCTGCACATAAATGTCCTAGAGATGAGAGCAGTGCTTTTAACGTTGCAAGCTCTCCACGACTCTCTTCCCCTAGGAACTATTGCAATCCAAACGGACAATATGTCCGTAGTGTGGTATATCAACAAGCAAGGCGGAACCAAGTCCTATCCCCTGTGTCGAGAGGCACTCAGACTTTGGCAATGGGCAATCTCCTCTCAGCCGATTTAATGTACATGCTACATGTAGTATAGCTCATGTGGTATACTTAGCTTACTGTCCCATATGTTTAAGATTCTACATCGGAAAAACAGAGCCCTCAGGGATAGAATTAAGGAACATTGCTATCATATTGCTAAGAGTAGTAATGCAAGTGCACTATCTAAACACATTTTAGATAATGACAGCGCACATTTCTTCGTGTTTATGGCAATAGGACGTATTTTTGAAAATATTAGGAAGGGTGATATCAGAAATCTAACTGAGCAGTTAGAAGAGGAATGGAAAGTCGGGTTCAGGGGAGACTATGGGCATGGCCTTAATGACAGAGTACGTATCAGACCTAAACTTAAAGCTAGACCATTGAGTAGGAAATAACATAATATCTTTGTACTTTTTATTATAATTTTGCCAATTTTCATGATTTTGATACAATGTTTAATAGTAATTGATAAGTCTGTTATTTAGTATGTATTATTTAGTATGCATTATTTAGATAGTGAATTTTAACAGTTTGTGCCTTTAAGATAGAGTGAAGTATATTCATGTGATATTCTGACTAAAGTATTTAATGAGCAGTTTCTGTGTTTGTAACATATATCTAATGAAGTAGCTTTGCTAGGAAAGCGCTAATATTTTTACCTCGGCATTAAAGACAGAATTATACTGGAGTTTTTAGCTGTCCTTGGGTCCTTCTGTTTATTTTTTGTGGTGTACACTTTTACTATTGCTGGACCTATGTTCTGGTACAGGTTGGTGGTTGCTGTGTCTTATTCTACTTTATAATCGTGGTTTAACATTGAAATAGGTCTGTATGAGGCTGGATCTTTACCCTTTTTGGGTAATACAGCCACCGCAGATTTCTCCCAACATGTTGGCATTTCCCATCCTTTTTAAATATTATTAAATAAAATTTCCAGATCATTATCACTTTCATCCCTCCTAACTCCCATTCTTCATAGAAATATCTATTTATGGAGACTTATTGCATAGTTATTATACTTTACTGTTTTTACCTCATCTTCTCCTATCTTGACTATTAGTTCTTGAGCCTCATCTTCCTCTAATCTTGGCATAATTAGGTCTTGCATAAATATTTCCATTTGTGCTCTTTCTTGGTTTCCATATTCTTCTGCTTTATACAAATTTTTATAAAATTTCCAAAATATCTGTAATATTTCATAGGATTTCTGGTTATTTTTCTTGTCATAGGTTCACTATATTTTCCCTTTAAGGGCCTCTGATACATCCTCACTACTGCATATCAAGTTCCAGTCCTCACCTATAAGTCGATTTCCCCAAGGAAAGCTGATTATTTCACTGAATATTTTCTTAATCTCCACAGCAGCAGTTTTTGTTGGAATATCAGTACACAACAACATAATCCTTCTCCCTTGCCAGTAACCCCTTACTACCACAAATGTAATATTATTGTCCATTTCCCCTGTTCTGTCACTGTTGGAGCATCTATAACAGTTAAAGTACTCCCCTTTTCCTTTGTTCCTAATATTCTGCTGAATATCCACCCAGAAATTCTTTTTTGTCAAATTCCCTTTGTCCCTGATATTATGCTGAATATACATCCAGAAATCTTGTCTTCATCAAATTCACATCCATTTCTTTCCAAATATCTTCTTTTGTGCTGTTGTTTGTATTCTGCATTTCTTATATAATTCAATACTCATTCCTTTTTGCGTATAATTGTAGGTCATATACATTCCAAGCTACTTGTAATATGGCTTTTGTAGCCATTATGATAAAAAACTATTGTTCCCACCTATTATACATAAGTCTTTTTAATGTGCATTTCCAGCTTTTGTGTTACATGCATACACTAATGTTTGGCAGGACGATCTTTTATATAGTTGTTTCTTCTTATCTCCATATGAACATATGCCACATTTTTCAAGACTTTTTGCTTTAATGAAAGCCTCAAAAAATAAATAAAGTAAAATACATTTTCAGAACACCAATATCCCCTCTAATTTAGGACAAACACACAAAACTATGTACATCTTCAAAAAAAAAAAGTTTAAGCCTCCAGATAGGAACAGTTGCTCCAAATGACGGCTGCTCCCACAGGCAGTACCCAACTTTAAAATTAAGGTTATGCATGCTAAAGTGAATGATGCAGCATGTGTTCCCACTTACACTGATTTCTGTCTGTTTTTTAACCTCTATTCCTGTCCCGTATATGAAAAACAGCTTGTATGCATTCTAGAAACATTAACTTTAGCCATAAGAGAAAGTTCACTGGCTATCTTTAATTAAAACTAAATTGTACAGTGTTCTGTTAAACTCAGTAAGGTATTAAGGCTGAAAGCGGGCTGCTGTGTTTTTAAGTCGTCTTTTCTTAAAAGTATCATACTCAGCCTTTTCTTCACTTCAACCTCTGATTTTTTTAGCTTTTTTTATCAGTTTGTCTGAATCGCAAGTTAAATCTTGTATTGTTTCCAGCTTTTGGTATTTGAGTTGATATATTCATTCAATGTTTTCAATTATTTTAATCACCTCCAAGTACATTTTATTTTTTCCTGTAAATTATGAAAGCCATCTCTTGTACAAAAACTGAAGATTGAACTGCTTTTTTGCAGAACAACTGCAGGATATTTCTTTATCAGGGTATCTCTTCACCTTTTCTGGTTTATTTTTTTTTCAGTTTCTCTAAATTTCTTCTTCACTTGTATCCAGGTAGTGTATTTACTAGCCATTAACTGAATTTTGCTTAACTTGACAATATCACTGTAATTTTTTTCTCCGTTTCCTTTTTCACATTGGGAGAGTTGAAATTAAGCTGTTGATCAGTGTGCAGCCATCTTGGAAGTCCTTGTGACTTGAATCTGTGATGGCTTATCTTATGCTTTTATCAAGCTGTATCTTAAGGCTGTCTCAGCTTGTCTACTCATGGATCCCTGTCTTTCATCTCTTTTTGTGGTCAAACAATTTATGAAAGGAGTATTGCACTTAAGACGCCCTTGAAAACAAATACTTTCTTCTCAAGATCCCATCTTTTTTTCCTGAATAATTTACCTTATCTCCTTTAGAATCTGCCTTTCAGGCTGATTTTGAGGTCCATCCCTTGGAAAACTGTTTTGCTTATTGCTCTGACATCTGCAAGGTGAGTTTCTGAAATGCACAAACTCTTGATGGGCCAGCCTTATCTGATTTTCCAAATGTACAGGATTTTTTAAGCACTAATCCTTCTTTCATACCAAATATTGTTTGAGTTTACCCTGAACCAATCCATTAGTATCCCAGTTTTCTTTTGAG
Source organism: Protopterus annectens (assembly GCF_019279795.1). NCBI lineage: Eukaryota > Metazoa > Chordata > Ceratodontiformes > Protopteridae > Protopterus > Protopterus annectens. The sequence goes on from NC_056726.1 coordinate 1,351,078,341, forward strand.
AAGATAAAAACAAGGGAGAGAAGATCATGTATACCATGGATGTGCGCAGGCAGCTCAGGTACCACCTTGACTGAACTAAGCCCTTCAGGAAAGCTGAACAGTTGTTTTTTCTTGTTTTGGGGCTAAGAAGGGTCAACCTGTCACTAAGCAAACAATTGCTCATTAATTGCCCTCTGCTATAGTTTTTGTTACTGCCACCATGGTAAATCTATTCCAGGCAAAGTTAAGGGACATTCCACTAAAGTCTGTCCTCTTTCATGACATATTTGAAAGGTGTAGACTCTAAAAGCATTTAGAGGCAGCAACTTTATCTGCTGTTCCTACCTTTACAAAGAATTACAAACAGGATTCTTTCTGAAGTCCCAAAGTAGGCTTTGTTAGGACCATCCTCCAGGGACTCCTGGATCCTCATCCTTCTTCTTCCCAGGTAGAGTAAACTTTGGATCTACCTGTATACCATACTGAGGCAGTATGAATGATGAACATAGCACAGTTATACAAGTCTTACTTACCTGTAATTGTAGATTTTCAAATTTCAGACTGTCTCAGTGGCAGCACTTAACCACCATCTCACTTATTTTGTATATAGTTCAATGGTATCCAACCTTGTTGTGTAGCTGGTTGGCTTTGGTTATTTGTATTGATGTTTTATGGCTGCAGATCGGTTAGTTTCAGGTCCTTCTTGATTTGTTCTACTTAGCATTAGAAGCCTGAATAACTGTATTTCTGTGTCAATTTAGCTTTTTTGTTGGAAGAGGCTTAGCCAATCTGCTTTCTCAGAGAGTCAGAGGAAGAGATTCTGAGCTCTAGAAAGCTGCCAGTGTGTGTTTGTGCAGGCACAGAATCTGTATGCCACTATGGTGATGTGTAACTCGAACATGTACAGTTGCATGCAAGTAGGACATGCGCGGCTGTAATTCACTAATCACACCAGGGTTAATGTCGGCCATCATAAACAAATGCTTTATGGTTTGCTGTACTGAATGATTTATAGGTATATATTTTACTAAAAGATATGTGTATCATGTGCCACACACAAACATGGGTGTATGCTCTAATTCAGTTAACCTACAATGCTCCTATGTGCTTTCTAGGGATGTCAGAGGGCATCTGACATTCCTGCAATCATTTTATCATGTTGGGCAGATGTTATACCTCCTTTTTTCAGTGGTGTCATATCCTCTGCGGAGTACATATGCTTAAGGCATTTTTGCAAGTTTATGTTGAATCCTTCACCAAAAAAGAGTAGGATATAGAACACTTCAGGGACTAGCTGAGATGAGATATTTTCCTTACCGTTATCTTAATATCTTTGTCATTTACTACTGTATTTTTCCCTTTACACTTCAGTATTGACAACCCATGAGTAGGCACTTTGTGTCTGTGATCTTTTAAGCTGTGAGTAAGCTATCATGGATCTGTTTGTCAAAGAAGTGGGTTTTCACTCATGTTTCTTATTTAATATGGTGACAGCAGCACAAGCGAAAAGTTGACCACGAATGCCATTGATCAGATCTGACCTTGTCTTCAGTTAGGTCTGTTTAACAAAATATGTTTTGAATGAATGAGTGTTTATGGTTAACTTATTGTTCATGCACATTTCTGTTTCCAGGCTCTCAGTATTGTTATAAGACAACCATATATAAGTGTGTGTGTGTGTGTGTGTGTGTGTGTGTGTGTGTGTGTGTGTATATGTATGTATGTATATATATATATATATATATATATATATATATATATATATATATATATATATATATATATATATATATAGTTTACTATTGAAATATCAAAAGGCAGAATAAAATAGGGCCTTAACACCGAACTATATAGCCAAAACTACACATACACGAATGGAACCAATGTCAAGAAATAGCTGTTAATGCCAAAAATGTCGACTAAGACATTTTACGGCATTAACTACAATACCACCCTTGCCGTAACTCCCTAACCCCTACACATAATATCCCGTTTATGCAGGGGGGCAAGCCCCCTGTGTGGGGGCTGCTCCCCCCCAACTATATATTCCAACTCCGAGATCGCACTTCCGGGAGGAAAGGGAAGTATTTCCCTAACCGCACTGTACCGTCATCCCTGTACATAAACGAATGTTATATTTGCGAAGGCAACATACATTCGCAAATATAACATTCAGTTTCGTAGCTTGTACACATATGAACTATTCGAACATCTGTAGTTTGAATAGTTCATAGGCGTGCAATGCTACGTCGATATTGTAATAGTAAACCATATATGTTATTTTTCTTTCAGCTTTTCCCGGTTAGGGGTCGCCACAGCGGAACTCTGGTCCGCTAATGATTGGCAGTCAATTTTTATGGTGCCAAAGTGCCAGCCCGATGCCCAACCTTCAACGAAGGCACGCCCATTCATGCATGTCTTTCTAACGCCCTGCGGTAGAGTGGCATTCGAAAGACATGCGTGAATGGGCGTGCCTTCGTTGAAGGTTGGGCGTCGGGCTGGCAGCTTGGCACCATAAAAATCGACTGCCAATCATTAGCGGACTGGAGTTCCACTGTATACCCTGACTGTGAAAAAAAAAAAAGAAAACAATAAAATATATATATATATTTTTTTTTTTTTGAGTTCTAGTACTCCACTGGGGAAAAGAGTACAGCCATTCATAGTTCCCCTAGAGAAACTCAGTCTATCTGACAAAATCATCCCAACCTTTATCTTTTCTTTTGACCCAGTATATAAATTTCTTAATTAAATGATTCCATTAGGAAACACAAATTCAAACCTCACGGTACACATAAACATCCAACGTAGCTTATCAAAATCTTTCTCTGCAGATAGTCACCAGTAACAGTGGTAAGTCTTTCCCTTCTGCAACTCTTTGAATCAACAAAGTTATGTTAATATTGCTAAATATCTGTTGTCTTCTGCTGATCCACACTGATTTTTATCTGTCAATTTTGGTAACATTCTTGCTAGTGTAGGTTGTGGATACTTTTTATAGTCATGATTTTAATATTGAAATTGGTCTATACAAAGAAGGTCTGAAGGGTCCTTACTCTCTTTAGGTAAAACTACCACTACCATTTTCTTTCAGGATGCAGCTACTCACCAGTGTCATATTTTTAAATAAAGAATATTTTTACTGGCATATTCTTTTTGGCAGTTTTGTTACATACAGATAGCTTTTAAACTAAATCCCTACTAACTTGCTTATTAATTTGTTGCTGGCTCAAATGCTTAATCCCTTCCATCTTTTTGACTGCCAGTATAAATGTCTTAGAGCCCACAGGGAAAAAAAGCAGTGTGAATATTGTAGGACACAACAGTTTGTCTCACTTCAGCTCATCAGTACTCCTTTTTTCAGAAATGCATGTAGAGATGATAATGTACAGGAGATATGTGGGCATCTCCGATAGTTTTGCAAGACAATGCAAACTGGGTGTAATTGCTAGGTCCAGATTTTTCTTTTGTGCTGCACTTCTCAGAGGCATTCTTCTGTGAAGATCTACTGGAGAGTTTTAACTTGGAACTCTGTCTTAATGGTTCAGGATGGAACTAACAAGCTAATTCTGCAGTTATGGTAAGTATGTAACTTCTTCATCTGAGACTGGAGTTTAATCCTCTTTACCAAATCTTTCCTCCTCCTTCCCCAGCTTTAGATCTGATAGATCCTGTGGGCCTCTGTTTAATTTATTATTTATAATTTTTCTGTTTCACTTAGGCTTGGCCTTGCATTAACTTCTTAGATCTGGAAATAGTTCGTTAGCAGCACAGCCTTGTGAGTAAAAGGGGAAGGGCTTGCTGGCTTGGGAAAGTTTTCTTTGCTAGCCCAAGTCTCAGTGGTGAAGAGGATGGAACCATTCTAGATCTTTTGCTGTTCATTATTATGGTCCTGCACAGGATGTAATCCATATAGTTTAGGTTACAGCAGCAGTGATAATTTGAACATCTAATGGTATGGTAAGTTTAATTACACAACTGCACTGTATAATAGGTATGCAACTTTCATTTACTTTCTGAGTTGCTCTGTCAGTACATCCTGTGAATTTTGGAAGACATGTTGGTAGTTCTGTTTTGAAAATATTGAATTAATGTTCTTCAGAACTATAGTTCTGCACTCTTCATATGTGGTATTACAGTGCTGTGGCTAGAAAATTCCATTGTCTAGGAAAGTCTGACTAAATATAGTTTTCTAGAAGGTATTTTCCATTTAAATATGAAAAACAAAACAGTGCAAGAAACTTCTCTGTGTGGAAGATTTTCACTCCATATATATCTAGTTAATCACTGTATATTAATCAGATCAGATAATGGTAGTAGAAGTAGCAAACTTAAACTCGTCCTAAGTAAAAAAAATAATAAAAATATATATAATTTGAAATATTATATAGAATTGCTAAGTATTCAAAAGTAATCCAAGCAGGGTAGGCAGTCTGTTTCCAGTTGAAAATCCCTCAAGTACACAGATAAGCGATCCAAGTAAAACAAAAATAACAATTACTCTTATTACTCTGTTATTTTTGTTTTACTTGGATCACTTGTCTGTGTACTTAAAGGATTTTTGACTGGAAACAGACTGCCTACCTGCTTGGATTACTTTTGAATATTTAGTAATTCTATATAATATTTCAAATTATATTTTTTTTATTATTTTTTTTACTTAGGACGAGTTAAGTTGCTACTTCTACTACCATTATCTGAACTGATTAATATACAGTGATTAACTAGATATATATGGAATGAAAATCTTCCACACTGAGAAGTTTCTTACACTGTTTTGATTTTGGACCCACTATACTTGTTCAGTGGATTGTTTGAGACTTTGGGGGTACCATGGAGATTACTTGTATTTTCCATTTAAATATGAAAACATTTTAGATACAGTCCAGTAAAGGAATTATTGTTTTCATGTAGTGTGTTACAGATGTTTGCAGATGAAATAATAAGTAGAAGCTATCAGGACTTTGTCAGTGTTCACTGCATTAAATACATTTCCTTTTCAGTGCAAAATAATCAGCGTTTTCAGGAGAAATTTTTCATGTTTGCATTGACTCCTCAACAAGTGAGAGAAATATGCATATCCAGGTAAGATTAGTCTGTATTTGTTTTGATGATGCATTTAAAAGATACTTTAGCTATATTTTTGAGAAAACTGTATTCATTTGATGGTTTGCTGCATTTTTTTTTCATTCACCATTATTGTCTTAATATGTACTTTGGACTGTGGCAGTAGAAAGTTGTAGTGATGTTAACAAACAGAAGCAACTTCTTGAAGAAACTGATGCCTCTAAAAATCTTTTTCACATTACTGGAAAGTTGTTTCCTAATGTTTGTGGTCTGTCTCTTCAGTTAAAAATATATATTGCATTTTATTTGTATAGCATAGTGGATATTGATGAAATGATGCAATTCTTTTGATGGATTTATAGTAATAATATTAAAATTATTGTGCACACAGTAACTAACATCACTGCAACCTCAAGGAGCCAACATGCTTTTAAAAACTATGACTAAATGGATTTTTTATTTCCACTTCTGGTAAGTCTACTAGCAAATCTACATATCTATCAATTTTATTTCTGTCTTTGAAATAAATTTAGCAGTACAACATATATACAGGAAAAGTGTATTTTCTTTTACACATTAACATTAATATACTCACTAACACATATTTTCAAATTTCTTCAGCAGCTTCCCTATTGCTCCAGTATTGTAGTACTATCTTCATGGCAACTACTTCACGTATTCCTTTTAAATATTCAAAAGACTCCAGCCTTTTGCTGGTGTTTCCACAATACATTAATAACTTTGATTTACATATTCCACTTTAGGTAAAATGAAAACTGGATAACTGCAAAATGTCCTTCCATATCGCATATCACTGTTGCAGTATTCTTTACTAAAGTGATCCCCTGCCAAGGGTAGCCTAACATCCAGCCAGTATAAAGCCTTAGGTTTTTCAAGGATGTCGTACGTCACACATATGCTTCCCCGCTGATTGTGTAGGACATAAAGGTCACACTCCCTTTATCCATTCCCCTTTGTTTTGTATGTTTTTTATGCCATGGTTTGGACATGTATGTTTTCTTTTCGTATCAATGCCCCTCAGGGCTTCTCCTCCCTCACATAGCAGTAAAGCTCTGAAGACCTTAGTGCCCAAACATGACTTTTAGTAAGTTCAGTTCAAGCTGACTTAACGGTTTGAGTATGTGGAAAGTGCCCTGAAGCTTTGGAAGCTGGATGGCTATTATATCCTATGCTGGACATAATCCACATAGCCTAAGATACTGCATCAGTGATCATTTGAACATCTGCTGTTATGATAAGCTTACTTATACAACTGTACTTTCCTGTCTTCCCAGCCAGAGAAGCTGTAGGTAAGGGTATCCTTCTCACAAAACTTGAGTATGGCTGTCCCTTGTTTTCATCTACGTCTGCCAGATACTTAACCACTCTTTAAACCCTGTCAAATAAAAATTGCCATTTCTTATCAGACTCCCCTCTGAATGAATGTCATTACCTCACTCTTTATATGAGAAAGTGCCTGCCATTGCAAGCCAGAAATGGCTGTTGTCTTGAATTGTATCCAGTCTTGCAGTGTCACTTCTGAGTAATTATGTTGTACAAACCCTGGTCGTCTTGTTGCAACTATTCTACACCCAGGTTGTCATAATCTCTGCACTGATTTCTCCCTTCTGTAATACAGTGTAAAAACACCACAATTGCCTATATTTTCCATACATCTCTGTGTCTAGCAACTCCATTCTTTTTGTGAGTTCTGTACTTTATAGATCCTTGCCAAACCCTGACGCTGTCCAATGTATTATCTCATTTTAACATAGACCAGCAAATCTAACTTTTTTCATCCTTCAAAATGCCTTGTATTCTCATATTTGTCCTTTCTATTTTGTATTTTCTGGCAACTAAAGTATGTTTAATTTCTTTAGACTGTTTTGACAAGTACTTACATATTTTCTCACCTCTGTCTCCATTGTACAGTGCTACTGGATAGTCATGTTTAAAATTAGACAGCAGCCCTCCACACCCTCATGAATTTCATATTAAACCTTAATGGCATTCACATTGTGTTGCTAGTAGCATATATGTGGCTTCTTGTACTACATATTTGAATGTTACAGTTAATAACAAGTAGCTTAATGCTACATTGTTTTTGATATTTAATGTAATGTTGGCTGCCACATACAATGTAAAAAAGAAATAAAAAAACTTGATCATGTGCCACTCACTGGGAATATAGTTGTACAAGATAATTTTATTTAGATAAAAGCCACTATTTTCCGGATAGCTTAAAATTATACATGGAAAAAAAAGATAATGCATGCACACTGCATAAGTGGGATCTTTTTAGACAAAAGTCGACTTGTGATTAGTGCAATGGATGAATCTGATCACAGGACTTTATCAACAAGGGCTTCTTGTTTATTTACTGTGAAAGTCACACTGGGAATTAAAACCCCATTTCAGTGGAAGACTATTGCAAAAATCTTCAATGTTACATATACAATAAACAAAGTTATAAGGTGGTGCTGCGGTAGCGTTGTCACCTCACAGTAAGACGTCCTGTTAGATTCTCAGCTAAAGCGTCTTCTGTGTGGAGACGTGCTTGAATGGGCGTACCTTCGTTGAAGGTTGTGTGTCAGGGCCGGCAACTCTGCACATAAAAATCTACTGCCAATCATTAGCGGATCGGAGTTCCGCTGTGGTGACCCCTAACCGGGAAAAGCCGAATGACACAACAACATTACAGCGTGCAAAGCATTTATTAAAGTGTGCACTTATAAGGTTATAACAGACACACATCAAGAGTTCAGCAATGAATTAGTCATGCTGTACAATACCCATACATTAAAGTGAATGTTTTATAAAAAATTATACAAAGTTTTTGAGGTAGCACTCTAGCACACACAGATTAAAGTGAATCTTTTATTCAGAATTAATACATAGACTGCTTTGGTGGTTGCACTGTATAATAGACATGCTTTTGAAATAAATTTCTTACTCAAGACAGTACTAGAAGTATTTGCATATTCAAGTAGTGAGGGGGTAATGATAATTGGATACCCAGGTTGGGTTAATGCATATGTAAAATAATGTAGAGAGAGATACATTGCTGGGTAGTGAAAAGGAAAGCCTTGGATAAGGACAGAGAAGAAGATTAGTGTGATGTGAGATAGAAATGAAGTTGTGTGTGATGAGCTAGTGAGGAATATATAGCAGAATACATGCAGGGAGAGATGTGTGATGGCCAGAGAAGTATATGTTTGGGATAAGAAGTAGATGAACACCTTAAGGTCAGTGTTATATTAGTGGAGCATTGTGATGATTGCCACTTTAAAAGACTTGAGTTTGTACAAGAGATGTGCTGTATTTGGTGGGAAAAGTATGCTATCGTGTGGGGAGAGGTTAAAGGAGGAGAGGAGCTAGTCAGGTGGTTGGGAGCAGTGACATTGGCATGTGTCATGAAGTAATGATTTGGCATCTGTTTGAAGGTTTTTGGTGCATTTATTTGGTGGAAGGAAATTGATGGGAGTACCACAGTTTTGCCACATGGCAAGCATACAGGGAGTATCCACAAGGGCTGTGCGAGAGAGTCAAATTGGCCAGTCATTTTTCAGATTAATGGAGAGCACAAGAAGGGAAATACCAAAGCAGTAGACTGCTGAGAGTGGGGACAGGCTTGTGGATTTCTGAGGACTTTTTGTGTTGTTTTCAATAAGTTGAGTTTAGGGAGTATTTTTAAACATACCTTTATTGAATTATCACTTGTGACATAGACAAACTTATATTTTTACAAAAGTAATCAAACTGTATTAACCCATTAACATTTACAAACATTATACTTTGCATATATTGCTATATATTATATAACCTAAACAAAATTACATAAATTATTCAATTCCTGCCCCTTTTTTAAACAAGAAACATCTTTATTAAACCATTACTTAGTACATAAACAATCATACATTTATTTACAGTTCATAGGTAGGTACTAGGCTATCGGCCCTAGGGCCTATACAAGCCCAGCCAAAAAGGTACCCTGGCTTTTGCCACCCAAGAATATTATTTTCCTGTGCCACTGTCGAGCAGAGCCACAGAAGTGATCCCCGGGGTGTATTTCCTATTTCCCATCCAATCATCAAGATTTTTCTTAAAAAGTGCTAATGAGGAGCTTTGTTTGATATAGATAGGTAGTTTATTCCAGAATATGGGAAGTCTCTGGGACAGGAATCTATCCCTCTGGCATGTTCTGTTTATTGTGGTGACAAGGTTTAGATCCCTAGAGCATGTAGTTCAGAGGGATTGGGATTTCTTTAAGTGGAGCATGTCCAACAGCTCTAGGTTTGACATAGCTTTGTATGTTAGGCAGAGATCACCTCTGAGTAGGCGATATGCGACGGAGTA
>NC_056726.1:1351092742-1351172742 GCF_019279795.1 Protopterus annectens
CTGTTAGTGTTATTTATCCCCTTTCCCTAGCTTAGGCCTTAGGCCTTCCCCTCCCTAATTTTTTTCCTGTCAGGGATTGTTTGTGTATGACTGTGTGTTATCCCTGTTTATTTTAAATTGTTGGATTGGGTGTTTTTGTGTGTGTGTGTGTTAGTGTATTGTGTTTCCTCGACATTGTTATGTTGAAGGACACTAGTCTCAGGCTTCAATAAGTGTGACTCGTGCTGTCAGAAGATGTCTCTGGCAGACGGTCACACTTCTTGTGTTTATTGCCTGGGACCTTTGCACCTGCAGGACTCTTGTGCTATCTGTCATGCCTTCAGCCCAAGAGTCGTGCAGGAGCGAAGAAATAAGTTGATATTAAGGGGCTTATTAAAGCCCGAGAGCTCCCCGACTAAGTCGGCGCCAGGGAAGCCCTCGAAACCTGTTAAGCCTTCGGCTGAGAGTTCCAAGCCGTCGGCTTCTGGTTCACCCTCACCAGGGTCGATATCGGCTCTGGCCAGAGCCGATCCTTCCTCCTTAGCAGTCTCAGTATCGGCTCCATCCGGTGCCAATACTGCCCAAACTAGATATTCAGTGTCGGCTCTGGCTGGAGCCGACGTATCCTCTGCTCCGTTGGCTCCATCGATCTCAAAAAAGAGATCTTGATCCCCTTCATTAGAGTCGATACGTTCGGCTCTGAGATCACCCCTGCTTTTGGAGGGGAGCCATCGGAGTCGTTCTTCTCGGTCGTCCAGGCTGTCTGATCACGACCTCAAGAGAGTGGTGAGTAGACTATTAAAGTCTCAGGCATTGGCCCAAATACTCCATAGCCCATTTCAACAAACGGTAGCTATTTCACATCCACCAAACATTCCTCCTTCGACTCTCTTACAGAGCTCGAAGCCGGAGCTCCTTGGAACCGTCACCGTTGTAGCTTCAGAGCCGATACCACCCCTTTCGGCTCCGTTGTCCTGTGCTCCGATTTCCTCCTTGAGGCCTTCATTGGAGGGATCTGGGCATCTGGTCTCTCTCGTCGGCTCCGAGGGGGCGAGTGGCATCGGACCCTTGTCTGACCCCATTCTCCCTCTCGGAGCTTCGGCATTGGTGAGCTCGGCCCCGACATCTGCCTCGGAGCCTTCCCTCTCGGTGAGGCCTGGGGTTCCTATCTCTTCGGAGCGGGAGCTTTCTGGTCTCTCTGACGGGGGAGCCTTTGAGGTGATGAGGAGTGTACTAGCCCCTGGGCTTAGTCAACGGACAGTTCCATCAGCTCCTCCCACTACAGTGCCTGCTGACGTCTCTTCCCACTCTCTTGCTCCCGGACCCAGAGATCTAATGCCTCAGGTTTCCCCATTGGGAATATCTTCCTCTTACGAGGCTTCTCCTGATCCGTCAGGTGAACCCCTGCGTAAGAGGACATGTAAGAGGAAACATCTAGACTCCCCTGAGTCTACTACATCTGATACTGACCTGGATGAGTTGGAGGGATCCCCAAGGTCCTCCTCTGAGGACGTCTCATTCTCAGACATCCTTGAACTCCTTAAGCAGAGGGGGAACTGGCCCTCCCTTAATCCTTCCGAGGACGAGTCAGTATACCTGGAGGCATTCGGATCTCGACCCTCCACCTCCTGGGTGTCTCCGCCTTTTGACCCTCTTATGGAGGTAGTGGCTCGGAAGGCATGGATGGCTCTGGATTTGGTGGAACCTATCCCTAGGAGGCCTTCAAAATTCATTACGGCCCCACCAGATAGACAATATTTAACAAAGGGTGTCCCAGTTGATGCCATGGTGGTGGCTGCTGCCACCAAGAAGGAACTAGCTGATCCTTCAGTACCTGCCCATCCTCCTAACAAGGATTCTAGGACTATGGACAGGTACGGCAAGCGGATTTTTTCTTCAGCGACTTTTGCCATGAGATCGCTGAACTACTTATGCCACTTCACCCGCCTTCAAAGAGATGTTCTTAAAGAGTTGGGAGAAGTTTTACAGGATCCGTCAGCTGCTGGGTCTCAGGATAAGATTAGCTCACAGCTAGGAATCCTTAACTCCATTGTTAACTCCTCCATGCGGCTCATTTCTTATGCAGCCGATGGAGCGAGTAGGGCCGCAGGCACAGGAGTGGCTTTAAGGCGTCAGTCCTGGATGCAGCTTTGTAATTTTGCAGACCCCTTCAAGGCATCCTTCACAAACTCCCCCTTTGATGGTTCGACCTTGTTCGGACCTCAAGTGAAAGACACTTTGACTAGATGCGAACAAGATGGCAAGACTCTTTCTTCCGTAGGAGTCCGTTTCTCCACCCCTTCAAGACCTTACCCCAAAGGACAGAAGGGAGGGAAAATGTGGTTCCGCAAATCTCAAGGAGTCACGCCTGACGCACGAAGTCAGTTTACCCCCAGAGGCAGAAGGGGTAACAATAATAGATGCCGCCCTAGGGGCAGAGGGGTTCAGCAGAATCAGGGTAGCAGAGTGCCTCTTTCTGACAAACCCTTCCAGCATCCCTGAGATGTTGCCCGATTGTCCACCTTCGGAGGCAGTCAGGGGAAAATTATCGCTGTACCCAATAGCCTGGCTTTCCCTTTCTCAAGACAAATGGGTACAGTCGATTTATATCCGAGGGTTACAAAATTCCCGTTATTCAAACCCCAATTCAACAAAAAGGAACCCTTCCAGACGTTCCACCCGGTCTAAGGGAACTAGCAGTACTAGAAATATCAAAACTGCTAGTAAAAAGAGCCATCCAGCCAGTCTCAGTGGACCAAATAGGATCCGGAATCTACTCAAGGTTCTTTTTAGTTCCAAAAAAGACAGGGGACTGGAGACCAATATTAGATCTGAGCAAACTAAACAAGTTTGTAAAGAAATCAAGATTCCGGATGGTCACGCTTCAGTCCATTCTGCCCTTTCTGGGCAAGGACAATTGGATGTGCTCGATAGATCTTCAGGATGCGTACTATCACATAAAAATTCACAGACGCTCCAGAAGATTTCTCTGCTTTCGGCTGGGGACCAGTCACTTCCAATTCAGAGCCCTGCCCTTTGGACTCACTACAGCCCCCAGAGAGTTCACCAAATGTATGGCAGTGGTTACGGCTCACCTGAGACGTCAAGGATTCCAGGTGTTTCCATATCTAGATGACTGGCTCCTCACTGCCACCACCAGGCATCAGCTTCTCCAAGCCAGAGATTACACCATTCACATTTGCAGAGGGCTAGGAATTTCTATAAATTTTGAAAAATCTGCCTTGTCGCCTTGTCAATCTATTACTTTTATAGGCGCAAGATTGGACACTGTACAACTTTCAGCAAAGTTAACAGACCAAAGGATCTTGGACATTCAAAGGCACGTCCAGGTGATTCTTCTCAGCAACAAAATTCAGGCCAGATTTGCACTGAAGGTATTGGGTCTTACGGCGGCCGCCATAACACTTCTTCCCCTTGCCTGCTTTTACATGCGTCTTCTACAATGGATGCTATTCACCCAATGGTCTTTTCAACAACTTCCCATGCGTCACGAGATCATAGTAACTCCAACTTGCAAAAGGCATCTGACTTGGTGGATATCGTCCCCTCAAGTCCATCAAGGCAGACCTTTTGTTCCCCTTGCCCCGGTTGCCACGATTACATCGGACGCCTCCCTGATCAGGTGGGGGGGGGGGGGCATTAGGGCAGAATGGTCCATGGCACTTGGCAACCTTTCGAGTACCATCTGCACATAAATGTCCTGGAGATGAGAGCGGTGTTTTTAACGTTGCAAGCCCTCAACGACTCTCTTCCCCTGGGAACTACTAACGTTGCAAGCCCTCAACGACTCTCTTCCCCTGGGAACTATTGCATTCCAAATGGGCAATATGTCCGTAGTGTGGTATATAAACAAACAGGGCGGAACCAAGTCCTATCCACTGTGTCGAGAGGCTCTCAGACTTTGGCAATGGGCAATCTCTTCTCACCGGTTTCTGATAGCAACGCACATCCCCGGGAAATCCAACATCATAGCGGACAGATTGAGCAGAACTATTCTCATGCCTCACGAGTGGTCTCTCAAACAATCAGTGACGGAAGAGATTTTTCAGAAGTGGGGCCTTCCTTGCTGCGACCTTTTCGCTACACCTCAAAACAGCAAATGCCCAGACTTCTTCTCTCTCTTCCCCCTTCCAGGCCATCCCCCCAGAGATGCTCTAACCCAAGATTGGCCCCGGGGACTTCTTTATGCTTTTCCCCCTTTTCCGCTGATACCTCAGCTAATTCAGAAAGCATTCGCTTTGAGAGCCAGGTTGATTCTCATTGCCCCTTATTGGCCTCGACAGATATGGTTTCCGTTCCTACATCATTATCTCTTGGTACAGCCATGGCATCTGGACCTGGTTCCAGATCTTCTGACCCACCAGTCGGGTCAACTGCACCAATCCATACCTTCTCTCAACCTCACTGCTTGGTTGCTCCACTTCCATCCTTAGCCAGGCTTCCTATGATTTCTAATCCTGTCTGGGATATCATAGTAGCTTCCCTAAAATCTTCTACCAGAAAGATTTACACTAGTAAATGGCGACGTTTCTCTTTCTGGGCAAAAGCTAGGAACATAGACCCCTATACTGCTCCAGTTCATTCGGTATTGGACTTCCTAGCTGAGATTTTTCATTCAGGATCCTCTTCTTCCACAGTGAAAGTTCAACTGGCAGCCATTTCAATTTTTCATATAGGCTTTTTGGACCACAACATTATGTCACATAAACTTTGCAAGGCATTCCTTCGAGGTATCTTTTTACTGAAACCTCCGATTAGAGACCCCCCACCACAGTGGGATCTAAATTTAATTTTAACATCCTTGATTCTTCCCCCTTTCGAACCTGCAGCTGCCTGTTCTTTGAAATTGCTTTCTTGGAAGACACTTTTTCTAGTCGCCATTACTTCTGTCAGGAGAGTATCTCAGCTTCATGCTCTCTGCATTCGTCCTCCCTATTTAATATTCCACAAAGATAGGGTATCTCTAAGGACTAATCTGTCTTTCTTACCAAAAGTGGCATCGCAGACAAACCTAAATCAATCCATTGATATTCCAGTGTTTTTCCCAAATTATTCTGATAGAGCGGAACAAAAGTTACATTGTCTTGATGTTCACCGCCTGCTCAGATATTATCTGGACAAAACAAAAATTTTTAGGAAATCTGATCAACTGTTTCTATCCTATGCAGAGAACAGGAAAGGCCTTCCAGTTTCCAAGGTAACTTTATCTAGATGGCTGTCTTCTGTGATCACTTACATTTATCAGCTCAGAGGCAAAGAGTTGATTTCTAAGCCAAAAGCCCATTCTACCAGAGCTCTAGCTGCATCTACAGCTTTTCAAGCTGGACTTCCAATAGACACTATTTGTGCAGCAGCCACATGGGCCTCTCCTCATACCTTTGTTTCACATTACAAATTACACTTGGCCTCCAGAGACAGAGCGAATTTTGGTTCCACTGTTCTCAAGAGTCTGTTCCATTGAGCCACCCAGGATAGAGGTGCTAGGGACGTGGTCCCATCCAGCAAGAATGAAGGCGAGATTGACAACTTAACATTTAGAAGTTTTGTACCTACCATAACATTCCATGTTAGTTGTCTTCTCTCGCCTTCTTTCTTATGCCCCGCCTCCATCCCCTAGCCTGGTCAGACCGGGAAGATTATGCATCTTCTATTAAGAGGTTATTCCCTTTTTCTAGCTGTTCAACTTCTAGTGTCACTAGATTAGGTTGATCCTTTCTAGAGGGTTATGATGTTATTTAGTATTGTTATTTTTCTTCCTCCTCTTCAGTTGGAAGAAAATATTACTAATTATTTAGCTACCAAACGAGATCTGGGTAGTCTCCGCCTTGCATCATGGGATATAGGGTTGCCTCGAGCTGGTAAAATTAGCTCTCGAGCTTAGCAAGTGCCGAGTCGGAGCCAAGGATCGGCTCCGAACCCATCCATCCAGCAAGAAAGAAGGCGAGAGAAGACAGCTAACTTGGAACGTTATGGTAGGTACATAACTTCTAATTTTATCCCACTCCCTAGTGATATTTTCAGAAGAAAATTCTATCCACTCTAACAGCTCCTGAATAATCTCCACTACCCATTCCTTAAAGGTTTCTGTTTTCAACGATAGGTGGGAAAGCGCCAATGTCTCATTTTTATTGCATTACCCTGTATTTTTATTTTAGCTATTATTGGCATATGATCTGAAATAGTTATTGGGTGGGTATCAAGACCTTCAATTAAATGCACGTTCCTGTGAAATATATATTCTGTCTAGCCTAGCCCACTTTTTATATCTTAGAGAATAGCGTGTAAATTCACTCCATACTCCTGTTACTGATCTTCCATGCCAAATATTTTCGTACATTTCTTCAAAGATCTACCCTCCCTTGTTATAATTTCCCTCTGCCCCCCCCACATCCTCAGTGCTGCAAATCAAGTTCCAGTATCCACTTATGAGTAATATTCCTTGCTGAAAACTGATTATTTCTCTCATAATTTTCTTAAGCTGCATTACAGCATTTTAGGTGGATACTCTTCCTCCCTTGCCAGTGGTCCCTTAGTACTACAAATGTGCCATTATTATCTTTTTCTATCTTCTTCTATCAGTGTTGGAGCTTCTCTTGCAGTTAATGTAAGTATTCATCTTTTCCTTTGTCCCAGGTATTCTGCTGAATAACCATCCTGAAAACCTTTGTTTATGAAATCCACATGTTCATTTCTTTCTAAATGTGCCTGCTGTAACAGTTATTTACACGCTACATTTTTAATATAGCTCACTACTCTTTCTTGTTTATATTTATCTGTGAGGCCATTTATATTTAAAGACATTAAAGAAAGCATCTTTATATTAAAAAGTTATTATCCCTATCTTTTATGCATAACACCTTTTTTATATGTCTAGTTCCAGCTTTTGCATTACATTCATACACTGTTTGGCAGGTTGAACTTTTTATACAGTTGTTTCTTGTCATAACCATTTGAGCCAATGTCACATCTTATAAAACTTTTTTGTTTTATTGAAAGCTCTCAAACAAAAAAAAAACAAACACACTCCCAATATCCTCCTAAAACCTATTAACTTAATATTAACACAAAAAACTATATTTAAGCTTTAACCTCCTAATAAGAGCAAAAGTCCCAACCTGACATCTACACTTGCAAACGTGAATTCACCTAAAAGAATGGTCATCCATGCTAAGAAACATACTGCAGCCTGTGCTTCTACTAAGCACTGGTTGGTTTTGTCTTGTCTTTATAGCTCTCCCAGCTGGAAAACCCCATGAGTGTTTTTGGAAAACATTAACTACTTTGCAAAAGCTCCTGAATGTTTTCAGAGAGCATTGTCTACTTTGGGAAACCCTTGAATGCTTTCTGAGAACATTATCTCTTAGCCAAGTTCTCTTTATTCCCCTCAGCCAATCACTCTCCGCCAGACTGTAGCTAGTTTCTCTTCATCAGATTGCCTCCATGAAGATATGAGAACCAGGCAGCCAGTTTCTCTTTATCAGACTGTTTCCATGGAAACATGAAAACCAGCTGCAGATTTGTTACTGAACTCGCATGTATTTGCTAGAAGAAAAGCCTCATAATATTCAGTGTTCTTTTTCATGTACTTGCTGTCTCTTAAAATGTGTTAATAAATCAGTCCAATTTCTTTAATGGAGTCACTTTCCCATGCAAGAATGATAAAAAGCACATTAATATGCCTTCTGTCATGCTTTTCAACCAGGCCCTTTTCATTGCATTACAGTGCCTACATTTCCCAAAACTGAACAAGAAGCGAAGAGAGAAAGAAAAGATAAAAAAGAACAGCAGCACTTGTTTACAGTCCCCATTACACTTAAAAATAACTGCAAACAACTTAATTTTATAGCATGTAAAGAAAACCACATGCCAGAAAATTAGTACTATTTAAGGAAAAAATCTTTACTTACAGTTAAAGTAATTAATGCAGTCTGTTCCTTCCAGCTTCTCTGATATAGCTCTTGCCGTCCTCAAAGCACTTTTCCAAACATTAATGACATGAAGTAGGGTATATGCTTTAGAGTCCCCTACAAGGCCAACAGACTCTGAAAAGGTTCAATATTTCCAGATTTTCTTGTTCTGTCATATTTCACAAGTATAATTATTGCATTGTTATCCCATATTAAGTTACTGTTCACCTCCAAAATCCTGTCTGTGCTTCATTTCCAATGTACTCTTGATTCTTCTAGTTAACACTCGTGCTTTCTTCCTTCTCTCCAACATTTTCTGTTGAAATAGTGGAAAAGGTTTCACAAGTACAGTCTCTCTGTGGTCTTTATTACCAGAAGTACAAGAAGCAGAATCTCCATCTGTTTTACAGCTCACTTTTTGTTGAACAAACTTTTGTATTTTCTTCTTAGCATGTAGTTCGTCAAAAAATGATTTTATCCCTATGGGGAAGAGTACCTTGAAGACAGCTGGGTATAGCAGTTTGAATCTCACCACCTGCATCTTGACATTCCCTGAATAGTGGGATAAATTTGCTCCTCTTCTGTCTGGAGTACAGTGAGTAAACATTTGTCTCCCACTTTATTTGTCCTCCTGCCACAGTTTTGTTAGAATCGACTCCTTTTGCTGGTAGGATTGCATCTTTGCTATTAAAGGTCTAGTTTGCTTTCTTATAGCCAGGTGTGGTACAGACATTGTGCACTTTCAACTAACAACTCCTGTGGTGGAATACCAGTCCAGTTGCTTATTTGTGCTTTGATAAAATTAATGCAGTCTGTTCCTTCCAGCTTCTCTGGTGTAGCTGAAAATCTCAGTTTTCTTCCCTACATGCTCTGTCCTCTAATTCTATTATTTTTTGAAACTTCTCTTCCTGAGCAGTGTCATATTCCAACATCCTTTTCTTTATTTCAACCTCTGATTTTTGCACCTTTATCATCTCATCTGAATATCTGATCTGAAGTAGTTAACTTCATTTGATCAGCAACCTGTGGGTATCGGATCCGACCCCGGATCCGAGCCGGCAGCTTTCCAAGCTAAAGATCAGAGCTCTCAGCTCCTCCCCTTACCCATAATACCCTGCTACCTCCCTCCAGTCCTCAGATCTCGTTTGCCGCGGCTTCTGAAGCATAAGGGACGAGCTCTTAGCGTTTTAGGTGAGAGGAATTTAGGAGTATTTTTGTTAAAAAAAAATAGCGATTTCGGTGTGTGAGTGTGTATAGTAGACCCATAGTTTAGTTAAACCGTTTTTTAGTTGTATTTAGTAGTAAATTAGTGTTTTTTCCCTTCCCCTTACTGTGTGTGTTAGGGTGTGTGCTTGAGTGTGATGGCCGAGGACCTTAAGACCATTTTTTCAAAATGTGCTGAGTGTGGTCATAAGCTGTCCCCAGCGGATACACTCAGTGCGTTCTCTGCCTGGGAGTAGCCCACTTAACATTGGGCTGCCAGATTTGTGCGGCCTTTAATCTCTGGGCTCTGAGGGGCAGGAGAAACAAGCTAATCCTGGCGGGACTCTTACCCTGGATTCTTCTTCCTCCTCTCCCTCAGCGGCGCCAGTCGCGGCTGCGACTGTCCAGCCTTCAGCTCCCCCTTCCCCTGGTTGGGACTCAACCTCCCACTGCTTCCCAGGGAGAGGGGGACTCTTCTAGTAAAGAGAAGAGACATAGAGGGATAGGCACAAGAGCCATAAGCGGTGGGCCGAATCAGTCCCTTTGGCTCCGCTGGCTAAATTGACTTGTTCCCCCATGAGGGTTTCCAGGTCTTCCCCCTCTTGGCTCTGTTCTCCAGAGCCAGAGGAGGAGTCCTGGTCACCTTCGAAGTCGTCTAGGCTGCCTTCCCAACCTGCCTCGACAATTTCTTCCAGGTCTACCAGGTGTCTGTCCGATGCAGATATGGACGGGATGATGCGTCAATTCCTGCAGGCCCAGATGCAGATGGGAGTGCTCCTGCCTCCCCCCCCCTCCGGAAGGGAGCTCGGCCCCTTTCTTTGCACTCCTTGCTCCTTCTCTGATCCACTATCGGGTTTCGGAGCCGTCTGATCCGAGTCGTCTCGGAGCCGGGGAGTCGGCGCCGATAGTAGTTGCTACTTAGACGCCGACCTTATCCTCGAGTTTATCGGGTCATCCTTCAGATCCGCAGGGGTGAGTGTGTCTTCGGCTCCGTTGCTGTCAGAACACACTTCCCTTTCGGGTCAGATCGCGTCGGCTCCGACACCGGTCCTCACGTCAGAGCCGAGGGGACTACTCTCGGAGCCAGGGGAGAGTGGTTCGCCTTCGGCTTTCGACGTGGTGGAGAGGGTGCTGTTGAGGAGTTCGAGGTCCCCGGTCCGTGCTATGGATCCACCCTTAACTCCCTCGCATATGGGCCTGTCTTCCATTGTCAGGCCCCAGGGGCAGCCTGCATCTGCGCCCCAGTTAGTTCCCGTAGAGGAACAGGATCCCGTTGGTGAGCCCTCCTCGGACAGCCCCGCCAAGGAGGTCCTTCACAAACAAAAGTGTAAGAGGAGGCACTTTGTCTCCCCTGAGTCCCTCACGGAGGACACGGACTTAGAGGAAGGGGAAGGTTCCCCCAGGTCACCCCCAGAGGACGTCTCCTTTGGAGACATTATGGAGATGCTGCACATAAGAGGGGGGTGGTCAGCCTAGAAACCTTCCTCTGATGAGTCTGTGTTTCTGTAGGTGTTCGACGCAGGCCCGTCTATCTCTTGTGTGTCCCCCCTGGCCGACCCCCTGGTAGACTTGATTACTACCAGGGCTTGGAAGGAGCAGGACACTGTGGAGCCAATCCCTAGGAGACCGGATAAAATTCTTAGTCCTCCTCCTGACAAGCTGGCGTGGAATAAATGTTCCCCGGTAGATGCCATGGTAGTGGTGGCTGCCACCAAGAAGGAACTGGCACAAGAAAGTTCATCGGTTCATCCTCTTGATAAGGAGTCTCGGACGATGGACCGTATTGGAAAGGGGATGTTTGCTTCAGCCACCTTTTCTATAAGGGCGCTGAATTATCTGGCACACGTCATTAGGCTTCAGCGGGATCTGATAAAAGAGTATGCTGGGTCTCCCCCAGAGTCCATGGCGGCCGAGGACAAACGGACCTTCTCGGCTCGCATGGCTACTCTAAAGTCAATATCTAACACTTCTATGAGGCTTTTCTCCCATGCCACGGAGGGGACAGCTAGAGCCAGCGAAGCAGGGGTCGCCTTGCGGCACCACGCCTGGCTCTGTCTTTGCGGAACCCTTTAAGGCATCCTTCGCAAACGCTCCCTTTGACGGTTCTACGCTATTCGGCAAAACCGTCCGTGACACGCTACTTCAGAGTGAGAAAACCGCTGTCTACCATTGGAATCCGCTTCTCTGCTCCTCAAAGGTCCTTCTCAAGGAACCAGAGAGGACAAAAGAAGATGTGGTTCCGGAAGTCTCAGCAGTCCCGTCCCGCTCCGGACCCTTCGTCCTTCAGAGGCAGAGGAGGACAAGGTGGATGCCAGCCCAGAGGCAGAGGGGGGGGGGCGAAGAATTTCGGGTCGAGAGAACCCTTCTCCCGCTGATCCGCGCAGCAGCCCTGAGGGGTTGCCAGACTGTCCCTCTCTGGAGGCAGTCGGGGGGGGGGGCGTTTTTCAGAGCATCTAGCAAGTTGGGAGTCCATTACTACAGATCGCTGGGTGCTCCGAATAATATCTAGAGGTTACTCTATCCCCTTCCTGAAACTTCCCCCGCTAGCGAAGCACCTCCCCGATGTCCCACACAATCAGAGGGAGGTGGCGGCTTCAGAAATAAAGAAGTTACTAGAAAAAAGGGCCATCCAGCACGTTCCCCCCAGAGCAGTCCGGGTTGGGCAATTACTCCAGGTTCTTTTTGGTGCCAAAAAAGACAGGGGACTTAAAGCCAATTCTCGACCTGTCAGCTTTGAACCTGTTCATTACCAAAGAGAAATTCCGGATGGTCACTCTACAATCTATTCTCCCCCTTCTGCAGGAGAACGACTGGATGTGCTCCATAGACCTCAAGGATGTGTACTACCACATTCTCATGGACAGACAATCCAGGAGGTTTCTCCGCTTTCGGCTAGGGGCCAGTCTTTATCAGTTCAGGGTTCTTCCGTTCAGCCTCACCACAGCCCTCAGGGTGTTCACCAAGGTCATGGCCGTTGTGGCAGCCCACCTGAGACTTCAGTGAATTCAGGTCTTTCCGTACCTAGACGACTGGCTCTTCACCGCCCCCACCAGGCATCTACTCTGTTCTGCCAGGGATTATTCTTTACTCTTGGCCCATCATCTAGGCATTACCATAAATTTCAGGAAGTCGTCTCTTCATCCTGTTCAAGTTCTGGATTTCATAGGGGCCAGGTTAAACACGCTTTAGTCCAAGGTCTTTCTGACAGCAGACAGGTTATGCACCTTGTCACTCCATGTAATAGCGCTTCTACAGTCCCCAGCCCCACCCACAGAATTAGTCCTGAGAGCCCTAGGATCCATGGCGGCAGCCATCAGCCTTTCACCTCTTGCTTGGTTGCACATGAGAGTCATTCAATGGACCCTTCGGGTCCAATGGTCCCTCCTCCTTCACCCATTGGATTCACAGATTCCCCTAAGCAGGGTTTGCAGGAACTCCTTTCTTTGGTGGCTCCATTCCCGAGAGCTTCGGGAACGGAGATTGTTCGTGATGCCTCATCCCCAAATCACACTGACTATGGATGCTTCTCGCCTCGGGTGGTGGGGGGGGCATTGCATGGGCAGAACCGTCCAAGGCACGCCCTGTAAAGACCGTTCTGCATATCAGTGTTCTGGAGATGAGGGCGGTGCTTTTAGCATTGCAAGCCCTTCAAGACTTTCGTCCTCCGGGGACTATTGCAATTCAGACAGACAACATGGCGGTAGTCTGGTACATCAACAAACAGGGAGGAACCAGGTCTTACCCTGTTTGTCAAGAGGCTATGAGAGTTTGGGAATGGGCAATTTCCACCAACCGCTTTCTGATAGCAACGCACATTTTGGGTCTGTCCGACATTCTAGCGGACAAGCTGAGTCGTTCTATCCTCACACCTTACGAGTGGTCTCTAAACCCCTTAGTAGCGAAACAGATCTTCCTCAGATGGGGTCAGCCTTGCTGCGATCTCTTCACGTCTCCTTCAAACGCAAAATGCAGCAAATTTTTCGCTCTAATTCCCTCACCGGGGGAGAGTCCCAGAGACACTCTGGTTCATGCTTGGCCGCCCAGTCTTCTTTATGCTTATCCTCCTCTTCCACTAATGACGAAATATCTGCAGAAAGCTCATCAGTTGGGGAGCAAGATAATCCTCATAGCCCCATTTTGCCTCGCCAGATCTAGTTCCCGTACCTACGGTCTCACATCATAGCTCCTCCTTGGGTCTTGGATCCCATTCTTGATCTGATCTCTCATTCTGCGGGATTGCAAAGTCCGAACCTGGATGACCTCAAGCTCACGGCTTGGTTGATCCAGTTCCACTAGTGGCTAGGACTCCCAGTATCTCATCTTCCATAAAATCTATTCTGGTAGCGGCACATAAACCTTCTACCAGGAAGATCTACAAGAGTAAATGGAAGCGTTTTTCCATCTGGGCCAAACATAGGGATTTTGACCTTTTTACGGCTCCCATTCCAACAGTTCTTGAATTTCTGTCCCACATTTTCCACCAAGGGGCCAGTGCTTCTACTGTCAAGGTTCAGATGGCTACTATTTCTCATTTCCACATCGGGGACAACCTTGGTCCCTTAGCTTCCGCTAAGATATGCAAGACCTTTTTGAAAGGCACATTTCTGTTAAGACCTCCAGTCAAGAATGCGGTTCCCCCATGGGACTTAACCTTAGTTCTTCAGGCACTAACTGGTCCACCCTTTGAACCTGCAGCTTCCGTTGATTTAAAATTCTTATCTTGGAAAACTGCCTTCCTGATTGCAATTACTTCGGCTAGAAGGTTATCTGAACTTCAAGCCCTTCGTACAAAACCCCCATACCTGGTCTTCCATAAGAACAGAGTATCTCTCAGGACTAATCCTTCATTCATGCCTAAGGTAGACTCCGAGACCAATATCAATCAAACCATCAGTTTGCCTGTTTTCTTCCCCAACTTTCAGAACAAAGGGGAATACAGACTGCACTTGTTGGATGTGCATAGACAATTGCGATTTTACTTGCACAGGACAGCTGCTTCTCGCAAATCGGAGCAGCTTTTCGTGTCTTTCGCTAAGCTGTCCTTAGGCAAGCCTATTACGAAAGTTACCTTAGCTAGATGGATATCCCACTGCATCTTACACGCATATACAGCTTTCGGTCGGCCAGAACCCTTGGGGGTTCATGCTCACTCTACCTGTTCTATGGCTACCTCTGCAGCATTTTGGTCAAGAGTTCTCTTAGATGACATCTGTTCAGCGGCTACTTGGGCCTCTTCTCATACCTTCATTTCTCATTATAAGCTGGATCTGATATCCAGAGGTAGGGCAGCCTTTGGCTCCGCAGTGCTCCGGAATATCCTTCCTTGAGGACCTCCCAGGCTTTTGGTAGCTGGGGACTCTGTCCCACAGGTTGCTGATCAAATGAAGTTAACTACTTCAGATAAAGAAGTTATGTACTCACCATAATGTTCCATCTGAGTAGGTAACTTCATTTGTCAGCAACTGACCCCCCCCCTTCCCCCTAGCCTGTTTCGTGGTCATATTCATGACAGAATGTTTTCCTTCTGTCACGCATCAGGTTAGTGTTTCTCTTTCGAGTATGTTTGACTGTTTTTGGTGGATAATTTGGCAAACTCGATCTGAGGACTGGAGGGGGAGGTAGCAGGGTATTATGGGTAAGGGGAGGAGCTGAGAGCTCAGATCTTTAGCTTGGAAAGCTGCCGGCTCGGATCCGGGGTCGGATCCGATACCCACAGGTTGCTGACAAATGAAGTTACCTACTCAGATGGAATGTTATGGTTGAGTACATAACTTCTTTTTTAAAGCTTCTTCAATTTTCCAGCCTTTTGTTGTTTATGTTGATATATTCCATCAGTGTTTTGTTCAACTTAACCAGGTCTGTATGCAGTTGTCTTATATCTTCTTGTAGGTTACTGGAAGTCATGTCTGAAGGTTGCATTGCTTTTTTGCTGAACAGCTGCAAAACTCTCCCCATTCAGTGTTTCTTCCTCATGTTTGTAGCTGATTTTTCCAGGTTTTCTTTATTCCAGGCATCCAGGCAGTGCACTTACTAGCCAGTTACTGAAATTTACCCATAAGCACAAGTCTTCTTGCTTTCTGTGACGAGTTTCTGTTTTCACACTGTGAGAGCTAGAAACAAGCTGTTACTCAATGTGCAGCCATCTTGGAAGTCCTCGACCCAGTACTTTGGTTCTTTTGCCATTTTTTTCCAGTAAATTCCAGCCCCCTCTTGCTTATTCTTTATACCCCTAATTGCAGTCATTCCTATTGGCAAAATCTTTGTTCTGCATTCTCATGTTGGCTTTAATCTTAGAATACATTTTGCTTCTTTATGAATATAATATCCTGCATGGCTGCTGTTATTCTCCTTAAGGATCTGCATTCAAAACTCCACGCTCTTCGTAATTTTTTTGAATCCCCTGCATCTCAGTACTTTCCATTTGGAGTTGTAGCTTTCTGCTTGTATTATGTATATGAGCCTTAACTGTGTAGCTGAGAAATATTACTTCAAATCAGGTAATCCTTAACCACCTTGTTCTATTAGAAGGATCAGCTCATCTCACTTGACCCTTGCCCTCTACCCCTCCCAGATAAATTACTTCGACTCTTTAGTAATTGTAGTCCACAACTTCTCCTGTGGTTGATACAAAATATGCTTGACCTGTATATAAAACTAAAGGGACTAAAACATTTTAACTGCTTGTATCTTTCTATTCATATCCATAAAGAAGAGTATCCAATGTTGTCAATTTTCTTTCGTTCCTCAACTAATGGGTTCAGATCTGATCCTTGGATCTGACTTGGCCATTACATTAACTCATGGCCACCAAAAAATTCTCAAGCTCCTTCCCTACCCATAATGCACAACCCCTAACATCTTTCATATCTCGTGTGCTGCTTTCGCATCTAGACTTGGTCGCCTTTAGCTTTCGAGTTCTTGAGTGGGAGAGGGGTCCTTTTTACTTATTACTTTCTATAAAAACTCTTTAATTAATCTTTAATCTTTAGATTTAAATTTTGATTATCATTGTTGATCTGTACTTTACATACAACTTGGCTTTTAGGCTTTTACTTTTTTCCTACCATTGTTGGTAGGCCTTGTCTATCCATTCCTATCTCTTTACATGTGGTGTATCTCTTAAATACCATAGTTGGAATATTTCTTCTCTTTTTACAAATATTTGTATCGCTTCATATTACCATTGCTGGTATTTACCTTGTTTCTCCTTTCTAGTTTAAAAAAAAACAGTGTAGTTATTTGTTATTGTTGTTGTGGTATCCTCAGCATGTCTGAAAAAAGATCAGAGGGATTTAAAAAGTGCGAAAAGTGTTGGCACAAATTTCCCTTTTTCTGATTCCTATAAGCTATATGTTTACTACTTGCAACAAGAATGCAGGATCTGTCACGGGTTTAATTCTTGAGCTCTGGCTGCAGAAGAAATAGGTTCATAGGCTGGTACTAGGCTATCGGCCCTAGGGCCTATGCAAGTCTAGCCATAACAATTCCCTGGATATTTCTTCCCAAAATATTTACTTCTCTGGACCCCTGTCCAGCAGGGCGACTGATGTGAAACCCAGGGTGAATTTCCTATCTCCCATCCAATCATCAAGGTTCCTTTTGAAGAGGGCCAAGGAGGCGCTCTGCTTGACATGTATGGGTAGTCTATTCCAGAGTATGGGGAGTCTCTGGGTCAGGAACCTATCCCTCCAGCATGTTTTGTTCATTGTGATGACAGGGTTTAGATCCCTGGAGCGTGTGACTCTGAGGGATTGGGATTTCTTTAAGTGGAACAAGCCCAACAGCTCAGGGTTTGACATGGCCTTGTATGTTAAGCAGAGATCGCCTCTGAGTAGACAATATGCCACAGAGTATAGCTGGAGTTTTTTTAGATGGTCAGCATATGGCATCTGCTTTAGGCCTGTGATTCTTTTAGTGAGGCATTTCTGTGGCCTTTCCAGCTGTTGCAGATGTCTTGTGAGGTACATATCAAACAGGGCATTATACTCTATAATGGGTCTAATGAGGGATAAGTACAGTGGACAATGACCTCCTTTTTTCTGGATGAAAAGCCCTTAGTGATGAGGTGTGCCACATACAAGGATTTCCTGACTGTTGTGGCAATGTGGTTATCGAAAGTGAGACCACTGTCCACCTGTGCCCCAGTCTATCATCACAATTTCGATGATTAGTGTCCTGTCAGCTATGTGGTAATTCATGGGTACATGTTTTTTTCCATAGGGGATAACTATACATTTTTTGACATTAAGCCAAAAATTTAGTGCCAACTTCACCCCCCTCTCACCCCGTAAAGAGCCCATCTCAATACCAAAAGATTGCCAAATTCTGATAATCATGGCCACACAGGTAGAAACCTCACTCTCCAAAGCTAAGATTACAGCATCCATGGGACCAAATGACATCCCAGGCCCATGGCTCTGGCACCAGGCATCTGTTTCTGTAAGGCCCTTTTGTAGAATATCCACATCATTTGGGGATTCAGTAATGGCTCCCAGTTTGCAGTCATCTGAGAACTTTGTTAGCCAGAGTCCCTTAGTGTTGGCCTGTACTTCAAAGAAGTAGATGCCAAACAAGAGTGGTCCTAGGACTGAACCCTGAGGTACTCCACTTGTCTGGAGATGGATTTGGAGTCGGCTAACTTTACAGTCTGGGTTCTGTCAGTAAGCCAGTTAGCAACCCATCAAGTGACTAGGGATTTATGCCCAGCTTAGTAAGTTTAGCTATGATTCCAGAGTGGGAGATGATGTTGAAGGCCTTGGCGAGGTCCAGATAGGCTGTGTGGACCGCCTTACCCTCTTCCACAGCTCTGGAGACTGATTCGAAGAAGTCAATCAGATTCAGGAGACCAGATCGGCCCTTCACAAACCCAAACTGGGTGGGGTCCATTGTTTGAAGGTTGCCAATGTCTTTGTTTATAAGTTCCATGATAATGCGTTCCATGCCCTTGCAGATCAGGCTTGTCAGACTAAAGGGACGGCAGTTACCGGGATCCAAGGTGGATCCTCCCTTGTGGAGCGGGATAACTGTAGCTGTGCGCCACTCAGTGGGCACAAAGCCTGAGGTGAGGCTATGATTAAACATAACACTTAGGTGAGGTGCCAGTTCATTTTGTAGTTCATGTAGTACACAGCCTGGGATGTCATCTGGTCCCATGGATGCTGTAATCTTAGCTTTGGAGAGTGAGGTTTCTACCTGTGTGGCCATGATTATCAGAATTTGGCAATCTTTTGGTATTGAGATGGGCTCTTTAGGGGGTGAGAGGGGGGTGAAGTTGGCACTAAATCGATCTGCCAGGGTATTGGCAATATCCTTGGGATCATTATATTTAATGCCATTCTGTTGTAGCTCAGAGCAGATCTGAGCATTGCCATTTAGATTCTTGACATAACTATAGAATGCCTTGTGGTTGTCTTTGGAATCTTTGGCAATTTTATTTTGAGGATTTTATGAGGGATCTCATCTTCTTACTGAGGCTGGTGAGGGAATTTTTTGCATCCTGGGATTTCCCTCTTTTCTGCAACAGTTTCTTCCTTCTGTTGTATAGTTTGTTTATAGCAGGGGACCACCAGATTGGCTTCCTTTTTTTGGAGAAGAGCATCTTGGTTCTATTTGGGATGACACGATTCATGCACGAGTGGATGTGCTCGTACAGTGCCTTAGTGTAGGATTCTGCAGTCGAACTTCCAGATCCAGTCTGCGTGGGTGTTGTGAAGTTTATCACTTCTGACTTCGGTAGCATGAAGTTGGCTTTGGAGAAGTTTTTTAAGGAGGTTTCCTTACTGCGGGGGGGTGGGATGTGGATGTCAAAGGAGCTTTGCTTATGGTCAGAACTGACCAGTGAGGGGGTGACCAGTGGTGTGGAGCATCTATCTCCCATGTTGATAATGACCAGGTCTAGGATATTGGAGCCCCTGGAGGGACAATGGATTAGTTGATCCAGGGCGTTGGAATTTATGAATTCCAAGAACTGTCGGGAAAAGGAGTTGGCACCCGAGTAGTTTTCCCAATTAATGGCAGGGTAGTTGAAATCGCCCAGTATTAGGGTGTTTGGTTGTATCTTAATATTTTCCAGTATGTTTAGAAAGGTGTAGTGAGAATCTTGGGGCATGGTGGAGGATCTGTAGCAAGTTACAATTTGGATTGCAGTCTTACCTAGTGTTAGTTGCACCTGGAGAATTTCAATGCATTGTGTTGGGCAACTAGCCTGGAGGTGTGAATATCGTTGGTGAATATGGACACTCCTCCACCTTTAGGGTTTCGGTCTTGGGTTTTGTGGCCAAAAAGTGTGGTAAGAATTGTAGCCTGGTATTGCAGGGGTGCTCTCTGGAGCCTTGAACCAAGTCTCAGTTGCTGCACAGATATCGATGTTCTCCATTTTTAGGAGTGCCTCAAGAGAGTGAATTTTGAGGTTTACACTTCTAGCACTGAGTAGCATTACCTTCAGATTTTGCATGCTTGTATCTGTACGGTGGTGGTTTTATCCTTTGAACCTTGCCTAAAAAAGGCGCTATAGGGGTGGTAAGAGCTTTAGCCAGTAACCTGAATCCCAGGGGTGACAGGTGCAGACCATCTCTGGCAAAGCATCGTGGTTTGTCGATCATGTCTTCGGTTTGTCGATCATGTCTTCTCAGGCAGACAAATACTGGATCCCCTTTGAATGACACCAGAAGCTTAGCCAATTGTTGAAGTCAATCATTTTGTCCTTATACTGTGGTATCATTCTGAGCGAGGGCAGGATGCTACTCAGGGCTAGGGTCATACCTGCCTGGGTCATATTATCCAAGAGCTGTTCCATGTCTCTTTTTATGTAGTCCAGGGAGGTATGTCTCAAGTCATTCACTCCAGCATGGACAATGTCAGAGTCGTATTTGTACTTGTTGTGGAGTGACTTGAGTGCATGCGTTATGTGGCGGATCCTGGTACCCGACACTCAGCTGACTGTAATTTTCTCCTTGTTCAGCCTGATGAGTGGGACATCAGTGTGTCTGACTATAGAGTCACCTATGACTAAAGTGTTGGGTACATTGTCTTGCCTTGGGGGCTGTTGTTGGCTGGCACACCAGTGTTGTGAGCTATGTGTCACTTTGGTTGTGACTGGTGTTTGTTTGCATTTCGGCTTCGGAGGTCCTTGTTGCTTGGGCAGGTTAATGTTAAGGGCCTCCGCATATGTGGGTTTAGTGTTGTTATGTGTGGGTGTTGATGGTGTGGGTTTTGAAGGGCTATGAGTTGCTTGAGGTGTAATGCAGGTGTTAACCTTCTCCTCTTGACTGTCTAGCATAATCTTGGCTGGAGAGCTTTGCTTCCAGTTTAGCTATGTAAGTGCATCTCTCACAGGTTGTAGTGTTGGGTGGTAGGAAGAGAGCATTGTCTGTGTACATGAGGCATTTGCCGCACTGCCCCTGTATGTCCAGATTCACCAGGTGGACAGGAGAAATTACCGGAAGCTGACCCTTGGACATGCCTGTTTAGGTGCTTTTTTGTAAAGTTTAAGAGCTGTTTTCCCTTACCTTTGCAAGGTACTTCGCAATTATGGGCTGTTTAGTGCCTATGATTAATTTCTCCTTATTGACAAGGAGAGCTGAGTGCTTGAATCAGTTTCAGGCTTCCTAGTGCTTTCTTGCAAAGATTAAGAGCTGTTTTCCATTACCTTTGCAAGGTACTTTGCAGTTATAGGCTTAGTGCCTATGATTAATTTCTCCTTAATGACAAGGAAAGCTGAGTGCTTGAATCAGTTTAAGGCTTCCTAGTGCTTTCAAGCAGGTTCTAGAGCAAGTGCTAGTCACAGGGGTTCAGATTTTAGTGCTACTACTGAGAAACCAGCTAGTTCTAAAGGAAAATTTGAAGAGCAGACTTTCTGGCACTTGGAATAGTTTAACTGTAGCCTCGCAGTGCTGCACGATGTGAAAAATATGCAAACACACGCATTTTTAAGCCAGAAAGTAGAAAGGGATAGAAATCAGCCCAAAAAAGCTAATAAAATTACAATTTCAGAGCTGGAAAACCACTCCTCCAGCGTTAGATAGGCAGTACAATGCTCAACAGTCCCACTGGTAAGCAGTAGGACTTCCCTCTACCACAGCAAGATCTGGATAGCTCTGAGCACAGAAAATAAAGTCCTGAGACAAGCAAGGCCTGGGATATGGACTGGCTAGAAAAGGTGGGAAACGAGCAAACAAGATAGTATTTTTTTGTTGAAACAGGCTAAACAATGCAATAATACAGTAAATAAGCACAGAAAAGGCTAACACACTTAAGTGTGTAGTCCTAAATAGTAAATGCAATTAAAACTCTACAAAATTAGCAATTTAAAACTTTTTAAATGAAGCAAGGCAAGTACACAACTGAAAAATGATTTAAGAGGCAGTAACAAAGCAGAATAAGTAGCTAGTCTACATATACAGAGAAGTCTGTATATACAGAAAAGCAGCTAAAACACACAAACACTTCAGATGCAGTGCAGCCTAGAGCACTTGAGTTGTAGCAATATTAAGGCAATTACAGTTATAATAAATGCTCTAAAATATACTCTTTATTTTCAAAATGTTTGAGAAGCACAGTCAGAACACAAGGAGATTCAGGCAAAAAAATTTTTTTTTTGAAGGGAAAAAGGAGAAACAGAAGGCCTCATCAAATGTTCTTTCTGTATTAGGTAGAATGAGCTAATGACACTAGACTAGGAGGAGTGTCCCAGATCAGATTTACAGTAGGGGCAGGCAACTGCAAAGCCACCAAGTATAATAGTAAGACACCAACAGGGAGGGAGGATGGGGACAATACTACTAAAGCATTAGCCTTCAGACAGTAAGCACTACAGAAAGCCACAAAATGAAAGTTTTTAAACAGATAAAGGAGCAATGAGACTCTACAGAATGCTTTTTTAACTGCAAACAAATCAGTTACCCATGCAGATTAGTTAATAGCAATAAAAATACACTCAAAAACTATGCAGCAGGCAATAAAAAGTGCTATATATAAATTGCTAGAAACAATACAATACTACTAAAGCATTAGCCTTCAGACAGTAAGCACTACAGAAAGCCACAAAATGAAAGTTTTTAAACAGATAAAGGAGCAATGAGACTCTACAGAATGCTTTTTTAACTGCAAACAAATCAGTTACCCATGCAGATTAGTTAATAGCAATAAAAATACACTCAAAAACTATGCAGCAGGCAATAAAAAGTGCTATATATATAAATTGCTAGAAACATTACAATACTACTAAAGCATTAGCCTTCAGACAGTAAGCACTACAGAAAGCCACAAAAGGAAAGTTTTTAAACAGATAAAGGAGCAATGAGACTCTACAGAATGCTTTTATAACTGCAAACAAATCAGTTACCCATGCAGATTAGTTAATAGCAATAAAAATACACTCAAAAACTATGCAGCAGGCAATAAAAAGTGCTATATATAAATTGCTAGAAACAATACAATACTACTAAAGCATTAGCCTTCAGACAGTAAGCACTACAGAAAGCCACAAAATGAAAGTTTTTTAAACAGATAAAGGAGCAATGAGACTCTACAGAATGCTTTTTAACTGCAAACAAATCAGTTACCCATGCAGATTAGTTAATAGCAATAAAAATACACTCAAAAACTATGCAGCAGGCAATAAAAAGTGCTATATATAAATTGCTAGAAACAATACAATACTACTAAAGCATTAGCCTTCAGACAGTAAGCACTACAGAAAGCCACAAAATGAAAGTTTTTAAACAGATAAAGGAGCAACGAGACTCTACAGAATGCTTTGTTAACTGCAAACAAATCAGTTACCCATGCAGATTAGTTAATAGCAATAAAAATACACTCAAAAACTATGCAGCAGGCAATTGCTATATATAAATTGCTAGAAACAATACAATACTACTAAAGCATTAGCCTTCAGACAGTAAGCACTACAGAAAGCCACAAAATGAAAGTTTTTAAACAGATAAAGGAGCAATGAGACTCTACAGAATGCTTTTTAACTGCAAACAAATCAGTTACCCATGCAGATTAGTTAATAGCAATAAAAATACACTCAAAAACTATGCAGCAGGCAATAAAAAGTGCTATATATAAATTGCTAGAAACAATACAATACTACTAAAGCATTAGCCTTCAGACAGTAAGCACTACAGAAAGCCACAAAATGAAAGTTTTTAAACAGATAAAGGAGCAATGAGACGCTACAGAATGCTTTAACTGCAAACAAATCAGTTACCCATGCAGATTAGTTAATAGCAATAAAAATACACTCAAAAACTATGCAGCAGGCAATAAAAAGTGCTATATATAAATTGCTAGAATCAATACAATACTACTAAAGCATTAGCCTACATTCAGTAAGCACTACAGAAAGCCACAAAATGAAAGTTTTTAAACAGGTAAAGGAGCAATGAGACTCTACAGAATGCTTTTTTAATTGCAAACAAATCAGTTACCCATGCAGATTAGTTAATAGCAATAAAAATACACTCAAAAACTATGCAGCAGGCAATAAAAAGTGCTCTATCTAAATTGCTAGAAACAATAATCAGTATAAATAATCGAAAAAAACAGGATACTTGTATATCTCAGCTAAGAGTTATAGTCAACACCTCTCCTCTACTCTGCTCTGTGTGTATAGACAGATACCCTCTCAAAGTTAGGGCTTAAATACCAGAACATGAACTCCAAGAAGAGCTAAACCCAAACATAAAACTGCTGTTCAATCTCAGCCTTACTACAGGATATGTACCTAAAGAGTGGCGTACAGCAACAGTGGTCCCTCTCCACAAAGGTGGTGCCTCAACGGACCCTGGAAACTATCGCCCCATAAGCCTGACTAGCTTGCTCTGCAAAGCTATGGAAAGGATCATCATGGACCTCCATAAATAAAGATATTGGGGACCTACAGACACTGGATCCTACCCAGTTTGGCTTTGTTAAGGGCAGATCCTGCCTCTTAAACCTGGTTGACTTCTTTGAAACTGTCACCAAGGCCATTGACGAAGGGAAGGTGGTCCACACAGCCTATCTGGACCTCGCAAAAGCCTTGATACAATACCCCACTCAGGCATTATAGATAAGCTCACCAGCTTAAATATAAACCCCTATGTCACTAGATGGGTTGCAAACTGGCTCAAGGACAGAACCCACATGGTTAGAATTGCTGGAGCCATGTCAGACTCCAAACCAGTTACAAGTGGCGTCCCACAAGGCTCAGTCCTGGGACCTCTCTTGTTTGGTATATATTTCTCGGAGGTACAGGCCAACATGGAAGGACTGTGGCTGACCAAGTTCGCAGATGACTGCAAACTGGGCACCATAATCGACTCTCCAGCCGACACAAGCATCCTCCAAAAGGGCCTCATAGAAACAGACAACTGGTGCCAGAGCCATGGCCTCAAGCTAAACGCCAAAAGTGTATAGTCATCCCCTTTGGTAAAACAAAGTGCCCACAAATTACCACATAGGTGGTAATCCATTAAGTACAGAAGAAGTCATTAGGGACCTGGGGACCCAAGTTGATAGCAATCTCTCATTTGACAACCACGTGGCCAAAGTGGTTAGAAAAACATTTTATATAGCCCACCTAATCATGAAGGGATTCACATCTAGATTAGGGGAGGTCATCATGCCTCTTTACTCATCCCTCATCAGGCCCATAATCAAGTACAATGCCCCTTTTGGGATGTACCTTACCAAACACCTGCAGCAACTGGAAAGACCCCAAAAGTACCTCACCAAGAGGATCAAAGGGCTCAAACAGATGCCATATGCTGCCCGGTTAAAGAAACTCCAGCTCTACTCAGTGGCATACCGCCTGCTCAGAGGTGACCTGTGCCTGACGTATAAGGCCATGTCCAACCCGGAATTAAGGGACATGCTGCACCTCAAAAAATCCAAATCCCATCGAGCTACACGCGCGAGAGACTTGAACCTCAGCACTGAAATAAATAGGACATGCTGGAGGGACAGATTCATAACACAGAGGCTCCCTTCACTATGGAATAAAATCCCAGTCCAGGTTAGGCAGAGTCCCTCATTGACTCTCTTCAAGAGGAATCTTGATGAGTGGATGGGAGATCATAGGTTTACCCCGGGTATCACTTCTGTGTCACTGTTAGACAGAGGCACAGTATACTAACCTCGAAAAAGGGCATAGCAAAATTAATTTAAAATGGGTGGCGAAAGCCAAACATACTCTGGCTAGGCTTATAAATGCCCTAGGGCAGATAGCCTAGTATGAACCTATGAACATGCCAGAAATAAATTGATTTTGAAAGACTTACTGCCAACTTCATTTTCCAAGGCCATTATTGTGGCTCATTCCTCCAAACACAAGACTACAGACCCTGCAAAAAGATCTAGACCTTCTGAATCTTTAGCCTCTTACTCAGAACCAAACAAGAAAGATCAGATCCAAAATTAGTTACAGTCCAACTTTCCTCAAATCTGACCAAACCGTTATCGGGTCGTATGTCGTTGTATTTGAAGTTTCTACCAAGGACTACTTATTCTCCTCATCTGAATCCAGTCCCATCCAGAATGCATTCTGTCTTTTTAGAAAGGCACTGTAACTCTCTATCCCTAGCATCTTCTCGTTCCTCCAAGAGTCTTACTGAAGCAGATGTGGAGAATGATGAGAAAATTCTTCACAGTGCAAATTCAAATGGGAGTGCTTACAGCTCCTACCCCTTCAGATCAGGAAGCCCAGTCATTTACTACTCCATCCATTACAGCTCCTTCTGTAATCCAGCCTGTTGCTACAGAGTTCTTAGATCCGAGACTTCTGGGTCCATCTGGTTTAGATCAAGAAGAAAGCAGTTTCTTTAGATCCAAATAGTGCTCTTGAGTGCACTGGCTCCAACATCCTCAGAGCTAGATGACTGACTGAGCTGAAGCATCTTTTTTGGATCCAGGAGGTTGGAGTCAATTCTGAGGTTTTTGGAGCCTCAGCACTGGACAGCTTGGGTGTGACTTCTTGGTTAGGTTGTTTTTGGAGGGGACGGATGTGATCGGCCAGAAACTTGTTTTCTCAGCTCTGTTGTCTTCCTTCCCTCCAAAGTGATCTCCTTTCGAGGTTGTGAAGAGAGTGTTCTCTGCTCCGGCAGGTCAGATGGATCCTACCCCCTTGAATCTACCCTCTACTTCTCAGATGTCTTTGTGCCTTGAGTTTCAACATTCTATCCCACAGGGACAGGCAGCTCAAAGCTTCCAGATTACACAGAATGGTGTTATAATCTCTTCTGATGCTTCACCGGACCATCCCACCAAGGAAGTCTTTAGGAAGAGGAAGTGCAAAGAGAGGCACTTGGACTCTCCTCAAGACTCGGTCACTGAGGATACTGTGTTTGATGAAGGAGACGGGTCCTCAAAATCACCACTCGATGACATCTCATTTGGAGACATTCTTGAGATCCTTAAGCAGAAGGGTGGCTGGTCCCAAGACCCTTCTTCAGAGGAATCAGTATTTCTGGATGCCTTTGGATCTGTCACTTCTACCTCCTGGGTTACGCTGCCCACTGAAGAACTCATTGATTTGGTCTCTAGGAGGGCATGGAAGGAACCTGATATGATTGAGCCCATCCCCAAGAGACCAGACCAGATTCTGGCTCCACCAGTAGGAAGAGAATTTTGGGTTAAAGGAGTGCCAGTAGATGCTATGGTCGTGATGGCAGCTATAAAAAAGCAACTTGCTGAACTGAGTTCCACTGTCCGTCATCCTAACAGAGAGTATAGGGTGTTTGATAGATTTGGGAAGCGTGTTTATGCTTCCATGACTTTTGCATTCAGATCGCTGAACTATCTGGCACATTTTACAAGACATCAAAGAGATTTGATTAGAGAGCTATCAAAATCTCTTTCTGGAACCAAAACTGCTGAGGCTTAATCTTCAGTAGTCTCTCAGTTGGCTACCCTACAAGCTATCTCTAATTTGCTCATGAGACTTATCTGACACACTGCAGAAGGCACCTCAAGGGCCATGGGTTGAGGTTTTCCATCAGGAGGCATGCCTGGATGTACCTGTCTGATTTTGCTGAACCCTTCAAGTCCTTGTTTGTCAATGCTTCTTTTGATGGCACTTCTTTGTTTTGCCCCCACAGTGAAGGACACATTCTCCAGATGTGGGAAAGATGGAAAGACCATCTCTGCAGTGGGTGTGTTCTTTTTGACCCCTCAAGGGACCTTTTCTATGAATGAACGGGGAGGTCAGAAATGTGGTTCACAAAGTCCCAGGGTCCTTTCTAGGACACATGAGGGGATAGGTCCTCTAGAGGCAGAGGGGGAGCTATAATGGACGGCGATGCTCCCTTGGTCGAGGAAGCCCGTAAAAACAGGGGTCTAGATATTCATTTTCCAACAGACCCTTTTAGCGCTTCTGAAAGGAGGCCTGATTCCCCAACTTTTGAGGCAGTCGGTGGTTGCTTATCCCTGCACCAGAGAGCCTGGATAGATATAACAAAAGGCAGTTGGGTACAGATGATTATTTCCAGAGGTTGTATAATTACCTTTTCCCTACTCCTCCATTCAGAAAATTACTGATGTTCCATCCAGTCAGTGGAAATCAGCAGCACTAGAAATCCAAAAGCTACTACGAGTCATCCAAGAGGGTCCTCCCAGACCAAATATGATCCAACTTGAGATATATTTTAGTGCAAAGGAGAACAGAGGAGTGGAAACCAATTTTGGATCTTAGTGTACCGAACGTCAATTTGACGCACAAAGTTCCGAATGGTCACTGTTCAGTCCATTCTGCCCTTTCTGGGCAAGGACAACTGGATGTGCTCGAGAGACCTTCAAGACACGAAGTATCACATAAAAATGAACAGACATTCCAGAAAATACTTCCGCTTCCGGCTGGGAGCCAGTCACTACCATTTTAGAGTACTGCCCTTTGGCCTCTCCACATCCTCCTGGGTGTTCACCAAATCATTTGGCAGTAGTAGCAGCTCACTTGAGACTGCAGGGATACTGAGTGTTTCTATATTTAGATGACTGGCTCATTACCACCCCGATCCGTCATCAACTGATAGAAGCACGAGATCAGGTGCTACAGACTTGTTTACATCTCAGAGTAGACATAAATTACAAGTTTCACTTAGAACTGACCCAGACATTAGAACTTATAGGGGCAGTGTTCAACACATTATCTATGGTAGCTTCTGTTCCTCTATTAAGAGTGCAAATGATAAGAATGCAGGTCAGGAATATAATTTGCAATACCAGAATTCTGCTCAAATGATTTGCAAGCCCTGGGATCAATGTCATTGGCAATAATTTTAGTTCCTTTAGCAAGATTCCACATGAGAATTCTGCATTGGATGCTAGCAACAGAATGGTTGATACTTTCTCAACCCATGCTGGCAAAGATCAGGACAGACGACATGTCAGTAGTTTGGTTCATCAACAAACAAGGGGAACCAGATCTTATCTCCTGTGTTGAGAAGCTGAGAAGCTCTCACAGTGTGTCAATGGACGATCTTCCAGCTGCTTTTTCTAATAGCAATGCAAGTCCAATGTGATTCCAGACAAACTGAGCAAGTCCATCTTACTACTTCATGAGTGGTTCCTCAACAACAAAGTGACGGATATGATTTTCAGTCAGTGGGGCCAGCCTTGCCT
Organism: Protopterus annectens; assembly: GCF_019279795.1. Taxonomy (NCBI): domain Eukaryota; kingdom Metazoa; phylum Chordata; order Ceratodontiformes; family Protopteridae; genus Protopterus; species Protopterus annectens. The sequence goes on from NC_056726.1 coordinate 1,351,121,452, forward strand.
GCGATCATTTGCCTCTCCCCTGAACAAGTGCAGCAGCTTTTTTGCACTAATACCCCTGCCGGGGGAATCACCAAAGGATGCTCTACTCGACAATTTGCCCCCCAGTCTTCTGTATGCTTACACTCTGATCCCCCCAATTCCCAAATTCCTGTAGAAAGCAGCCTGGTTGAAGAGCAAAGTCATCCTCATTGTGCCTTACTGGCCTTGGCAGATTTGGTTTCCCTTCCTTTAGCCTCACCTACATTATCCACCTTGGCTTCTGGATCCATTTCCAGACCTACTGGTCCCACCTGACAGGCATGGTTGACCCAGATATCTCAAGCCTCAAACTAACAGCTTGGTTTCTCCATTTCCTTGAATACAACTAGTGCTGTCTTCCCCTGCCCATTCCATACTTTTATGTTCCCATACACCTTCTTCTAGGAAACTTTACAGGAGTAAATGAAAAAGGTTTGTTTGTTGGGCAAAGCAAAATCAGACTGACCCCTTCTCAGCTCCTGTTCAGTCTGTTCTGGAATTTTTGGCAAGCCTATTTAATGAAGGTGTTAGCTCATCAATTATAAAAGTCCAACTAGCAGCAATCTCTAATTTTCATGTTGAATTTCAAAATTCTTTGCTGCGTCCTCTAAGCTATGGAAAGCCTTCTTGAGAGGCACTCTCCTGCTAAGGCCCCATTATAAAGACCCCACTCTACCTTGTGATTTAAATTTGGTACTGTAGGCCTTAATTCACTCTTCCTTTGAACCAGCATTTAAATGTGATCTTAAATTCCTGACCTGGAAAACTATCTTTCTAGTTGCAATTACATCTGCTAGATGAATTTCAGGACTCCAGGCATTATCTTCTAAGCCTCCATATTTGATTTTTTATAAGGATAGGGAAATCTTCCATACCAACGCTTCCTTCCTTCCTAAGGTGGTGTCAGAATCCAACATCAACCAGTCCATTAACTTATTATTTCCTAAATTTGCAAATAAAGTGAATATATGCTTCACTTATTGGATGTCCTTAGGCAATTACATTTTTACTTCTACAGAACAAAAAAATTAGAAAGTCAGATCAGCTATTTATCTCATTTGCACATAGTAAATTGGGCCAATCAGCTGCAAAGGTAACTGTAGCTAGATAGTTGTCGGATTGATGGGTTGTCTATAACAAGTTGCATCTCCTCTTACCAAATCCTTTAAAAGCTCATTCAAGTAGATCCATGGCGACTTTTTCTGTAGTCCAGTCTAGAGCTTCCATGGACAATATATGTGTGGCTGCAACCTGGTCAAACCTCATACCTTTATCACTCCTTATAAAGTAGATTTGGTCTTGAGGGGAAGAGTAGCCTTTGGCTCAGACATACTCTGGTATATCCTTCCTTAGATTCCACCCAGGATTTTAGGTAGCTGGGGACTCCATCCCATTAGTTGAGGAATGAAAATTGACAATATTGAATAAAGAAGTTATGTACTCACCATAACGTTCTGTCTATGTTGTTCATTTTCATTCTTCCTCAATTCCCCACCCAACCAACCCCATCTATTTTTAATGACTGACTTCTGGATGAATGAGAGGCCTTGAGGACACTACTGTCCCTTGTGTTTAGCTCCAGGTAGGACATATCATAATAGTCTTCCTCTCAAGCAGCAAACATGATCTGAGAGATGTTAGGGGTTGGTGCACTATGGGTGGGGAAGGAGCTTGAGTATTTTTTGGTGGCCATGAGCTAGTGTAATGGCCAAGTTGGATCTGTGGATTGGATCTGAACCCATTAGTTGAGGAAGAATGAAAATGGACAACACAGATTGAACATTATGGTGAGTACATAGCCTCTTTTTCCATTTTCTCAGTTCTTGTATTTTTGTGTGTTTGCACTCCTGCCGTATATCTTTAGCTGCCATAACAGAATCCTTTTTAATCTGCATTTCTAAATACTTCATTTTATTGTTTCTCCATAAATATGGCTATTGCTGAGCCAAGTCTTGTGTGGGTGCATAATTTATAACTATTGCCTTTGTTTTATCTTCATTAGTTTTATACCCCAAAAGACTTGAAACTGTCTTAAAATGTTCCACAATACTGAGATCTCATTTTCTGGTTTTCCCAGGTTCAAAATAATATCTGCAAATAAAGCCAACTTTTATTGAACATCATACCAATTATACCTGTGAATATCTTTTCCCAGATACAAAATAATATTGTCTGCAAATAAAGCCAACATTTCTTGAACAATATGATGATTATATCCTTAAATTTCCAAGTCCCTTGTTTTCTTTGCCAGTAGCTGTAAACATAATGCAAATAAAAGGGAAAGGGAACACCTCTGCCTTTGTTCAGACACAACTTATCAGAAGGGATTCCTCTCACATTATTTTTTCCCTCTGATCTCATATTTCTCCCTAATTGACCTTATTGTATCAGGTAGTGCAAATGCATTCCATTGCCACACTCCTAAAATGAATGTTTACTCTGTCAAATACTTTCTCTGCATCAAGACCCACCAACTTACATTCTGCTTCTTTCTGGATCATAATTGTTCTGTTAATGTTTGCCTCCCCTCCACAAAATCACACTGATCCATATCTGTCACTATTGTAATACTTTCCAATTCTTTTAGCTGTTATAGACATAACATTACAGTCATGGTTTAAAACTGAAATGGCCCTATATGAAGCTGAGTCTGAAGGGTCTTTACTGTCTTTAGGTATTACAGCCACCGTAGCTTTCTTCCAACATGTTGGTGCTTACCTTTCTTTTAAAATACTGTTAAAAACCTTCCAGATCATTCACTGTTCTCTTTCCTAGCTTTCAAACTTTCACAGGAATGCCTTCTATTCCTGGAGACTTTGCTGGATATTGATTTATATGTCACCATTAAAAAGAAACATCTTTATTAAATTATTATGTATGACATAGGCAGTCATACATTTATATAAATGAAAACAAACCGTATTGACATAATTTTAGTTACAAACATTATACATCACAAACAATATTGACATAATTTTAGTTGCAAGCATTGTACATCACTTTATAATCTATCCAGTCATTGTCAGTCAAACATTACATACCTCATTCATATCCTAACTTCTCTTAAACCTTGTTCCTCCTCTGCACGTATTGTTCCCACAATTCCTATTTTTCTATGTAATTTGCTCATACCCTTTTCTAAAGATCCCAATTCCAGTTGTTTTGTCTCTGTTACTATATTCACTACTTTTAGTACAGTTGGTTAGTACAGTTGGTTTAGACTTTGATTTCCATTTTCTAGTAATTACTTTTTTGGAAGCCACCATAATTAGACGCAGCAAAGCCCCACTATGTCTAGGCAATTCTAATTCTGTATCCTAGCTCAAGTAAATCCCTTAGTTGCACCAATTTTCTCGCTCAGTGTACGCCACCATTTTTATTTCATCTGCTCCTGTTTTAAATGTTAATTGTTGTACCTTATCTACCTCTGACCTTGGAATACTTAAGTGTTCTATAAATATTTCCATTTGTGTTTTATCTTAAAATTCACACTTCTCTGCATTGTACAGTTTTTCATAAAATTTCCAAAGTGTGTGCAATACCTCTACCAGATTTCTCTCTTTTTTTTTCTTGATATAGGCTATATTGGCAACAACCCTTTCTTCTTTTTGTTGCCAAAGTCATTGGGCAAAAAGTTTTTGTGCTCTGTAGTTATCAAAAATAGTTGTATAACAGCAGTATTTCAAGGAAGTGCCAGTTGATGCCATGGTCGTAGCAGCAGCCACTAAGAAGGAACTAGCAGAGCAAAGTACCTCTGTCCTTCCCCCTCACAAGGAGTCTAGAGCACTGGACAGATTTGGGAAGTGTGTCTTTGCTTCAGAGATGTTTGCTCTTAGGTCATTGAACTACTTGGCATATTTTATGAGACTTCAGAGGGATATGATAAAGGAACTTTCCAAATCCCTCACTGGGACCATATTCTCCAAGGTAGAGAACAGTATTTCTTTGCAGTTGGCTACACTTCATTCCATTTCAAACTCGTCCATGAAGCTTGTCTCCCACACAACTGAAGGTACCTCATGGGTGGTGGGTTCAGGCATTTCCATCAGAAGACATACCTGGATGCGATTGTGTGATTTTGCAGAAGCCTTCAAATCTTCCTCTGTCGGTGCTTCCTTTGGAGGTATCTTATTTCGCCCCAAAGTGAAAGACACACCCTCTAGCTGTGAGCAAGAGGGAAAAACCCTGTCTGCTGTGGGTGTACATTTTTCGACTCCTCAACAGATCTTTTCTAGAAACCAGTGAGGTGGGCAGAAAATGTTTAAAAAATCCCAGGGTCCCTTCCAAGATTCATGTGGAGAACTCCAGTGGAGGACACCGCACCAGCGGCAGAGGGTGGTTCACATAACCAGGAATCTAGAGATACTTTCTCTGACAGGTCCTATGAGCACTCCTGAAAGAAGGCCTAACTATCTGTCTCTGGAGGCAGTTGGGGGTCCATTATCCCTGCACCAAAGAGCCTGGCTAGAAATTACAAATGATTCAACGGTGTGGAGGATAGTACCCAGAAGTTATATAATACATTTTCCCATCCACCCCCACTAGTAGTAAACAAATCCCCACTGTTCCACCCAGTCAGAGGGAAGTAGCAGCAATAGAAATGAACAAGCTGCTAGAAAAGAGTCATCCAAGAAGTCCCCCCCCCCAGACCAGAGAGAGTCCTGAACTTATTCAAGATTATTTTTGGTGCCAAAGAAAACAGGAACTGGAGACCAGTTTTGGATCTCAGCAATCTAAATCAGTCAGTTCAGTATACAAAATTCTGGATGGTCATGGTTCAGTTCTTTTTGCCTTTTCTGCACAAGGACAATTGGATCTGCTTGATGGACCTTCAGAATGCATACTATCGGGGGCGTGGCTAGGATGTAGACTGGTTGGCCGCATCTTTTCCCAGCTCTGCACTCAAAAGATATTTCTGACAGGAATTTTTAAAAACTAGATATTGTAGACAAACCTGTTTTGTTGAATTACTTGTACTAATATCACTAGAAGTCTACAGTGCAAACAATTTGGCTTTAAACATTATTTTTCCTGTCAAAAACAAGAAGGAAGGTATCTGAATCTACTGAAAATGAGCTTTTCTAAGCATACCAGACAGGACCAGACGATGAAAAAGGAGATAGAGTCTTTATTAAATGCTATACAAGACTTGTCAGTGAAATTTGACAAAATGAATACCAAACTGGACACTTTTGAGGAGAGATCTACAAAACAAATACAGCAACTACAAGAAATAATGACGCAACAGAAGTCTCAAATAGCTGACATAGAGAGATCCTTAAATGATACTGAGGGCAGACTGTCAGAACAAGATCTTCAGCTACGCTTTTTATCACAACAAAATGCTTCATTACAAAATAAAATAGAGGATCTAGAGAATAGGTCCAGACGAAATAACCTTCGCATCTATGGGCTACCAGAGAAAACAGAGGGAGATAACATGGTGACTTTGCTTACTATCTGGTTACTAGAAGTTTTAAAATTGCCTGAAGCTCTTTCTTATGGAATTGAAAGAGCCCACAGATCCTTAAGAGCTGCTTCATCAACCATCAAATCAAAAAATCACCCGAGATCAATAATAGTAAAGTTTTTTTCATCACAGGACAAGGAACTTATTTTAAAAACAGCATGGTCAACTTTTCCAGTTAAATACAAAGACAGCATAATCAGATTTGATAATGATTATTCTGCTGGTGTTATAACTGCAAGAAAAGAATGTCTCCCTCTGATAAAGGAATTGGAAAAAAGGCAACTTAAAGTCCACTTGCTGCTCCCTGCAAGAATAAAAATATTTTTTACTGAAGGTCCTAAAACTTTTGACACTCTGCAAGCAACAGTTTCTTATCTTTCAGCTAATAAAACCTTGGATAATGTGGAAGAAATGGATTTCTCCCAATTTGGGGTTAAGCGTCACTTAGAAAAAAATGAATGGAGCACTGCTGACAAGAAGAAGAAGAAATGATAAAAGACATATGAAAAACACAAACATTATTGTCTTCTATTTGCTCTGTAAGGCAAAAGAGTTCTTTGAAAGCATTCATGCTTTACACATGTGTCAGTCTTTGAAGCAATATAAATACAAGATAAGCAGGGCATTTTATAACTAAAGCAAACAACCCTAAAGAAAGCAAGGTAACATATCTGTCTCTATTACAGTGCAAATACTCAGTCATGATTTTTCTAACTCTAAATGATATTTAGATAGTTCATTTATAAATTACCTGCCTTTTACTGCTAGTATAGAATATGATGTATTTACACTGACATATTAATGTGGTATGTTTAAATGACCATGATTCCTTTTTATGTTATTTACACTAAGCTGCATGAAATATCTAAACTGATGTATTTAATTCACATAATAATATATAAAAACTATAGTAATAACTGTCAAAAAGTGCCTTGAAAAGTAATTATCTATTCTTTGATGCTAAAAGTGCCTTTTTGACTAACAAACAACTGTTTGGCTTATATATCTGCCCTTAATGTTAAGAAAACTAATAGAAGTTTAATGACCTGGTGTTCAGTTTAAAAAAGCCCTAAAAACTTCACTTACTTTGTTTTTGTCTTCCTGCCATGGTCATGAGCTGGGAACTCTTATTTTACCACCCCTGAATGAAGGTTCTTCAGTTAGAATCCATTACAGTGTGTTAAACCTTCTAACAGCACAAAATGAAAGTAAACAGTCATGAGTGATGTCAGCACTAAAACAAGACAGTATGGGTGTGGTGTCAGCTCCTAAGCTACTTAAAGTAACCAGCACACTATTTATGAGATGGCAAAGTGCTTTTACAGTTTAACAAATATTAAAAGTACACTGAAGTACCTAATGAATTTAGAAGGTATCAACACATACATGACGTTTTATTATATTGTAATATTTGTTATTCATTTTGAATTGTACACATAAACAGCACACAAAGCTTAAAAAAATATATAACTTGGAAGAAACTATATGAATAGTTAACACATACAGACTTTACTACAATCTTTTCTGATAAGATCACCCACGTAAATTACTATAATTTAACTTAATTTTATAAAAATTTAATATATTTAAGTTCTTGACTGGAACTATATAACATATTTGTAAACACACTGCAGCTAGTGTACTCAACCTTAAGGTTAGTAAGTCAATTAAGGTTCATGAATGTAGCTGTGTGTTATTAGGCATTTTAAGGGTAAAAAGGAGTTGCGGTTTAATTATCAAGATACTCTGTAAATATTAAATTGTTCAGGTAGCACAATCATGAAGCAGTAATGAGCAAGAAAAAATCTCAGACTTGCTTATGATATTGTTTTATATATATATATATATATATATATATATATATATATATATAGGAAAGAACTGCTGAATTATAAGTATGCATTTATTAAAGGCAAGTTATATTAATATTGAACATCTTCACTGAAAATGAATGGTTGTGTAGAGACACAGTAACTCCCAATGTTAAGTTGTCAATCTCGCCTTCATTCTTGCTGGATGGGTTCAGAGCCGATCCTCGGCTCCGACTCGGCCAATACTAAAGCTCGAGAGCTAATTCCACTGGCTCGAGGCTCCCCTATATCCCACAATGCTAGGCGGTAACTACTCAGATCTCGTTTGCCGCTATAGCTGACGAGGTGCTTTTCTACCGGCTCAGGCAGGTGAGTGAGAGCTTTTACCATAATAGGTATTTCTTAACCCCTTTTTGTTTCATACCATAACCTTTTTAGTTTAATTAATATTTAGATAAATCGACCCCTGTTTTTTTGGGTCTCTATTCCCTTCCTTTTCTTCCCTTAACTTGTAGGCCTTCGGCCCCTCTTCCCCCAGTCCTTCAGTGACTAAATTAGTAGTTTTTTGTTAAGGGCTTGTATGTGTGTTTGTGGCTTTGTGTTAGCCTTAATATTTTAATAATTTTTTCAGTAGAGGGTGTGTCTGTAGTGTGTTTGTGTTTTCAGGCACTCCTTTCACGATGTCAAAAGACTCTAAGGTCTCAGGCTTCAAGAAGTGTGACTCGTGCTGTCAGAAAATGTCTCTGACAGATGGTCACACTTCTTGTGTGTATTGCCTGGGACCTTTGCACCTGCAGGACTCTTGTGCTGTTTGTCATGGTTTTAGCCCTAGAGTCCTGCAGGAACGCAAGAATAAATTAATCTTGCGGGGCTTATTAAAGCCTGAAGGCCCCCCGACTCAGTCTGTGTCAGGGAAGCCTTCTAAAACTTCCAAACAGTCGGCTCCGGTTTCTGAGTCGACTGCTGGAAAGGTTAAGTCGGCTTCGACAACGGCTCCGGCTAGAACCAGGTTCTGCCCCACAGTCGGCTCTTTCAGCCCCCCCATCTACAGTGCCTGCAGTGATTTCTACTCACCCCCTTGTCTCAGACCGCAGAGAGCCAACTCCTCAAGTTTCCCCATTGGGAATTTCCTCCTCTTCCGAGGCCTCTCCTGACCCGGTAGGAGATCCCCCTAGGAAGAGGAAGTGCAAGAGGAAGCACATTGACTCCCCTGAGTCTATCACCTCTGACACTGACTTAGAGGAATCTGAAGGTTCCCCTCGATCCCCCTCTGAGGATGTCTCCTTTGCTGACATTCTTGAGATCTCAAACAGAGGGGGAACTGGCCAGCCCTTAACCCTTTGGAGGATGAGTCAGTGTATCTTGAGGCGTTTGGCTCTCGCCCTTCTACCTCCTGGGTGTCCCTCCCTTTGACCCCCTTATGGAAGTGGTGGCAAGGAAGGCTTGGACGGCTCCTGATTCAGTGGAACCCACCCCGAGGAGACCATCTAAATTTATTACTGCCCCTAGAGATAAAGATTTTTTATCCAAAGGTGTCCCTGTTGATGCCATGGTGGTGGCTGTGGCCACTAAGAAGGAGTTAGCTGATCCTTCGGTTCCTGTCCATCCTCCTAATAAGGAATCTAGGACCATGGACAGGTACGGCAAGCGGATGTTCTCATCAGCAACCTTTTCAATGCGTTCGCTGAATTACTTGTGCCACTTCACTCGTCTCCAGAGAGATTTACTCAAGGATATGGGTGAACTGATAAAGGATCCTAGAGCTGAGGGGTTCAAAGACACAATGAACCCCCAGTTGGCAACCCTGAATTCCATCGTTAACTCCTCCATGCGGCTGGACTCATATGCTGCTGATGGGGTGAGTAGAGCCGCAGGCACAGGTGTTGCCTTATGACGTCATGCCTGGATGTGGCTATGCAACTTTGCGGACCCTTTCAAGGCATCTTTCACCAATTCTCCCTTTGATGGATCATCCTTGTTTGGTCCACAGGTGAAGGATACATTGACCAGGTGCGAGGTAGAAGGTAAGACTCTCTCTGCCGTAGGAGTCTGTTTTTCTACCCCTTCTAGACCCTATCCCAAAGGTCAGAGGGGAGGAAAGATGTGGTTCCGCAAACAATCCCAGGGAGTCTCATCTGATGCACAAGGTCAATTCCCCTCTAGAGGCAGAGGGGGGAATAATAATAGATGCCACCCTAGAGGCAGAGGAGGTCCGCAAAACCAGGGTAGCAGAGAAATGTTCTCTGACAAACCCTTTCAGCATCCCTGAGGGGCTGCCCGGCTGTCCACCTTCGGAGGCAGTCGGGGGAAGGTTATCCCTGTACCCAAAAGCCTGGCTTTCCCTTACTCAAGACAAATGGGTACAGTCGATCATATCAGAGGGTTACAAAATTCCCTTTATTCACATCCCATCTCAACCCAAAAGATCCCTTCCAGACGTTCCACCCGGTCTAAGAGAACAAGCAGCATTAGAAAATTCAAAGCTGCTATCAAAAAGAGCTATCCAATCAGTCCCAGCAGACCAGCAAGGATCCGGAATCTACTCCAAATTCTTTTTGGTACCAAAAAAAACAGGGGACTGGAGCTCCATACTGGATCTCAGCTTCTTAAACAAGTATGTCAGAAAAACAAAATTCCGGATGGTCACGCTACAGTCCATTCTACCCTTCTTGGGTCAGGACAATTGGATGTGCTCGATAGATTTTCAGGACGCATACTACCACATCAAGATGAACAGACGCTCCAGGAGATATCTCCGCTTCAGGCTGGGAGCCAGTCACTACCAGTTCAGGGCCCTGCCCTTTGGTCTCACTACAGCCCCCCGTGTGTTTACCAAATGCATGGCAGTGGTCGCGGCTCACTTGAGACTTCAAGGATTCCAGGTGTTTCCATATTTAGACGACTGGCTCCTTACCGCCACCACCAGACATCGGCTTCTTCTATCCAGGGACTTCACCATCCAATCTTGCCAAGCTGTAGGCATTTCGATAAATTTTGAAAAATCTGCCTTGTCGCCTTGTCAATCTATTACCTTTATAGGTGCCACCTTAGACACACTCAATCTTTCAGCCAGACTCACAGAGCAGAGAGTGTCAGACATTCGAAAGCAAGTTTCCCTTCTCTTACAATGCAACAAAGTCAAAGCCAGACTAGTTTTGAAGGTGTTAGGACTCATGGCAGCAGCTATTCCCCTTCTCCCCTTAGCTCGCTTTCACATGAGGATCCTCCAATGGATGCTGCTTACTCAATGGTCCTTTCAACAGCTCCCGATGTCCCATACCATATTGATAACTCAATCATGCAAGAATCAACTGTCTTGGTGGATCACATCACCTCAACTTCTCCGAGGAAGACCCTTCACTCCCCCCCCCCAGTCGCCATGTTGACTACAGACGCCTCCCTGATCGGGTGGGGGGGCATTATCAGGGCAGGACAGTCCAAGGCACGTGGCAACCTTTCGAGTGCCACTTGCACATAAACGTCTTAGAGATGAGAGCAGTGCTTTTAGCGTTGCAAGCCCTTCACGACTCTCTTCCCACTGGGACTATTGCAATTCAAATGGACAACATGTCCGTAGTGTGGTACATCAACAAACAAGGCGGAACTAGATCATACCCTTTATGTCGAGAGGCACTCAGACTTTGGCAATGGGCGATCTCTTCTCAGCGTTTTCTGATAGCAACGCACATTCCCGGGAAATCCAACATTATTGCAGACAAATTGAGCAGGGCAATTCTCATGCCCCACGAATGGTCTCTAAAGAAATCAGTTCTAGAAGAAGTATTCCTAAGATGGGGCCAGCCTTGCTGCGATCTTTTTGCTACTCCCCAAAACAGCAAGTGTCACTTCTTCACTCTCTTCCCGTTACTAGGCCATCCCACCAGAGACGCTGTAGTCCACGACTGGCCCCGGGGACTTCTATATGCCTTCCCCCCTTTCCACTGATATCTCAACTAATTCAGAAAGCCATCACCTTGAGAGTGACAATGATCCTCATTGCCCCTTACTGGCCTCGACAAATATGGTTTCCATTTCTTCATCGTTACCTTTTGGAGCAGCCTTGGCATCTGGACCCAGTACCAGATCTGATAACCCACCAATCGGGTCAGCTGTACCATTTTCTGCCTTCTCTAAACCTCACAGCGTGGTTTCTCCGATTCCAACCTTAGCCAGGCTTCCCTCAATATCTCGCTCGGTCCGAGATATCTTGATAGCCTCTCATAAATCTTCTACCCGGAAGATTTATAGTAGCAAATGGAAACGCTTCTCTTTTTGGGCAACATCAAAAAACATAGATCCCTTTACTGCACCTATCCAGTCTATTCTAGACTTTCTAGCAGAACTCTTTCATTTAGGATCATCTGCATCTACCATTAGAGTTCAATTGGCTGCCATATCTAATTTTCATGTTGGTGTTTCAGAGTCTAGCATCATGGCTCACAAACTCTGTAAAGCCTTTTTAAGGGAGTATTTCTTCTCAAACCTCCAATCAAAGATCCCCGCCTCAATGGGATTTGAACTTGGTTCTGGCATCCTTAATCCTTCCCCTTGAACCGGCTTCATGTTCTCTGAAGTTGCTTTCTTGGAAGACACTTTTCTGGTAGCTATAACTTCAGCGAGAAGGGTATCTGAACTCCATGCTCTGTGCAGTCGTCCTCCTTACTTAGTGTTTCACAAAGATAGGGTATCCCTCCGTACTAATCCATCCTTTTTGCCTAAAGTTTCCTCTCAAGTAAACCTAAACCAAATTATTGATCTCCCATCTTTTTCCTAACTATTCGAACAGGTCGGAACAAAAGCTACATTTTTTGGATGTTCATTGCCAACTTAGATATTACTTAGACAGGACTAAACAATTCAGGAAATCTAATCAATTGTTTCTGTCATATGCGGAAGCGAATTTGGGCCTTCCTGTTACTAAAGTTTCCCTCTCTAGATGGCTCACCTCTACAATTACCTTCATCTATGAGATCAGACATCAAAACTACCCTCAAGACCTAGAGCTCATTCAACTAGGGCATTAGCTACATCCGTAGCTTTTCAGGATAGGCTGCCAATAGATTCCATTTGTGCAGCAGCCACCTGGGCTTCTCCTCATATATTCCTTTCACATTACAAATTGGACATGGTTTCCAGAAGCCGTGCCAATTTTGGTTCCACTGTTCTCAAGAGTCTGTTCTGATAGGCCACCCGGGATAAGGTGCTAGCGACGCGGTCCCATCCAGCAAGAATGAAGGCGAGATTGACAACTTAACATTAAGAAGTTATGTACCTACCATAACGTTCCATGTTAGTTGTCTTCTTCTCCCCTTCTTTCTTCGTCCCCACCCTTCCCCAAGCCTGGACAGACCGACAGGAATTCATTTTGTGTTCTTCCTCTGGAAGTCATCATTCCCACATGTTCTTCCACCTCTTTTCTCCTTTCTGAGGTCTGCGATACCTTTTACGCAGGTTGTTTTGAGGTGGGTTTCCCTACTTCATTCTATGGAGACTAGGGTTGCTTGGTATAGCTATCAAACGAGATCTGAGTAGTTACCGCCTAGCATTGTGGGATATAGGGGAGCCTCGAGCCGGTGGAATTAGCTCTCAAGCTTTAGTATTGGCCGAGTCGGAGCCGAGGATCGGCTCCGAACCCATCCAGCAAAAAAGAAGGCGAGAAGAAGACAACTAACATGAAACGTTATGGTAGGTACATAACTTCTTATTATATAACCAAGGCTAAAGAAGGTTGTCTTGTATGTCTAAATTGATCAGCCTTGAACCTTAGATTGCATATAGACATGCAGCGTACTTTTACTTATAATACTGAATATATATTGTATAACATCACAAACACTAAAGCCATTGTCAGCTACATCTCATATCTATCAGCATTAAAGTATGAATTGAATAGCATAGGCATTTACTAACATATTGCTGTTGGCACCTGATATGCATATAAGTAACGGGTCTAATTTCTGTCTATGAAAGTAAATACCAGGCTGTGTGCATTTGTTAATTATGAAACAAGAGCGTGTTATCTATTCTTTTTAATATCCTATAGGTATGTACTTGTTAGAGACACACACATGCTGCAAAGCTGCTAGTTATTGCATATTCATTGGTATATTTCTGACTGCAGTGTTATAAATATATGGTGTGGACCACTTGAGTTGAGAATATGTCTCTATATTGGGCATGTTCTTTGTTTGAACGTTGTATATTATCTATAATATGATATTGAGTACCCTCACTAAATTCAAAGAAGCCACAATAGAAACAAATATTTATTAAAAATGGAGAATATAAGGATGAAGAGAAAAATGAAGGAAAATGGTTGATGGTCATATAAGCTTATCTTTTTCTGTGTATGTAGAAGAGTTGACAGTAATAAGTACCAAACAATTGTGTTATAGCATATTTAAAGCCTACTTTGCTTCTCATATTTTCCAACCTTACAGTAGTAACACTGCAGATAAATCCTGTAATATTATAAGGAGTACGAGTTGCTGTTTGACATATGACATATGTAGTACACTAGCGATGAAATATGCCAGTGGCACTAATAAATATATAGGAATTGCTAAGAAATATAGTCTTAAACTATATAATACCAATGCCAAAAACAAATTAGTAGCATTCATACCACTAAAATATGACTTTTTGAATTAAAAGAAAACTATAAGATTACTGATAAATGACAATACAAATGTAACGTTATATTCATTGTTACGGATACTTTCTGATTTAATCAACTTGTGGCATGGTTAACTGATGCATATGATGCTTAACATTTTTATGTATGTATGCATATATGTGTGTATGTATGTATGTGTGTATATGTACATGTGTGTGTATGTATATATATGCCACCTTTACAATGGCGATCACCGTAACCAACACGGCCACAACAAAAATACCGACCGACCGAGAAAAAAGAAACAAGCACAAACACAAACCACAACAGACAAACAACAAACACATAACACACACACTCAACAACACACAACACTACACTAAACAAAACACCCTACCTAACAAGCCTACCCTAAGGTCCGACACTACGCACCCACCACACTTACCCCTAACTCACCTACCCACCTAACCCAACGGCACAACTCTACACACCACACTCACACCCTAATCCCCCTCCACCAAACCACACCCCCCACCCCCCCTCCCCCCCTCACCCACACACCCCACACTGCACCTGCCTAACCTAACCCATAACCAACCCCACCTAAACCACAGTCCTCCATCGCATAACACACCTGTCTTCCGCCCTAACACTAAAAATCCCTCACTCTCGCGCACATCGACGGTTGTGCGTTGCGTGTCGGTCTTCTCCGTCCCGTCCGTTCCCGTGTCGGTAGCAGCGCGTTGTCGACATCTGAAGGTGACCCATATATATATATATATATATATATATATATATATATATATATATATATATATATATATATATATATATATATATATATATATATATATAGGTAGACCATTACAATAAATTTGATACCTATGAATGCCACTCACACTATAAGGGAGATAGACAGCAAGCATATTATTTTTAAGATGCATAACCATTATTGCTACACAAAAGATATATTAAAATAAAAGATTTTCCTTTACAATTTAAACAAAACCAAATAGTTAAGTATTAAATCTATGTATAGTTGTGTTGCCTTAGTGTTTTATAAAATATTAAAAATAGATAAAGACTGTATTTAAGTAATCTGTAAAGACAAATACACGTATACTTAAAAGATATACAAGATACTTTTCATTATAAAACTACCATATGGCGGGGCCGGGGGAGGATGCTGAAATGCATACTTAGAGAGATCGCTTGAATGATTAGATCATTCAAGGATGAGATATTTTTCTCATGGAGGATTTGGTGGTTGTTTATCTTATATTGTTCTCAGTTATGATCTTGTAATTTACTTTTATTGGGTGTCTATAATCTATTGTAATACTGTTGGAAGAAGAAAGAACAAGTCATTCTCTTCATGTACACACATCTACACATTGTTACGAGTATATGAATATGGATAAAAGCAAAGCTAATATAAATCCAATTGCAAAATGTATTTCTCTTAATGTAAATGGCTTAAATAATAGCTGCAAAAGGGGAAGTCTTTGTAGATATTTAAAGCTATGTGAAGCGCAACTAGTATTTTTACAGGAAGCACACCTTACACAGGAAGACATAAATAAAATAAACAATAAAAATTATACAATACTAGTAACTTCCACCTATAATCAGAAGCGAAGGGGAGTAGCAATTTTGTGGAAAAACACTACTTTAATGCCTAAAATCATAAACACGTTCCATGACAACTCAGGAATGTTTTGACTAGAGACAATATCTATCAATGAAATGATATATACATTAGTGAATATTTATTGGATACCAGGACTAGGTGTTAGAGTGGCCAAACATCACTTAGAAGACATTGTACAATATACCAAAGGCAATTTAATCATAGCTGGAGATTTCATTTGCATTATAAAAGAAACTGACACAAATACTAAAACTACACGTAAGAGATCACCTTTAACAAAGTTGTTATTTGAGTTTGTTGAAACTTTTAATATAGTTGACATAAATGTGTATGCTATCCCAGATTCACTATTCTTTACACATTTTTCCCATAGGCATAATACATACTCTAGAATAGATAGAGTGTACATAGCAAAGGATTTAACCTCTAAATTAAATAAAGTCAAGACAATTTCATGTCCATTTTTGGACCATAACGTTTGAGATAGACTTATGTTTCAAGAGAAGGATATCAGTAACAAGAATACCAAATACCATCTTACATAACAAATCTCAAAGATTTTAAGGAATTTTATATTAGAGACACAAACATTCCTGGATATCAATCTTACAAAAGATGTATCTGAAATATATATATATGGGATGCATTGAAAGCATACCTATATGGAAGAGCGGTGGGATGGTATAAAAATAAACAAAAACAGTGGAATAAGGAATTAATGGAATTACAGTCAAAAGTAGATAATTTAAAGCTTGATATTAAAAATGGAAACACCAACTTAATAAAAGAACTAGAAGATACTAATAAAAAATACTCAGAGACGCTACACCACAAAACAATGATCAACTTAGAAAAAATTAAACTATGTTACTATACAATAAACCCTAAAAACCAATGAAGAATAGCAAATAGGACTAAAAAGATTATTAAAACAAATCAAATCAAGGAAATACATAATATAGAAACCAAAAAGAAAGTATCTGATTTAGAAGGAATACTAGAAGCTTTTAGGCTATTTTTTCATAAACTTAATAATCAAAATGAGACAACAGAAACACATTCAGTATTGAAAGCTTTTCTCAAAAACAATGTTAAAATTAGGTTATTAGAGGAGCAGGTACAACTAATAGATAAACAAATAACAATGACAGAACTTAAAGCTGAAGTAAATAAGCTAAAATTAAATAAAGCTCCAGGTATAGATAATATCACCCCAGAAATGTTTAAATTCCTATCAAATGAGGCTTTGCTGTTGTTATTGAATGTCTTTACATCAGTTAAAAATGGTAAAGACATTCCTCCTTCTTGGAAGTACACATTAATATCACCAATTCTGAAACAAAATAAAGATCCCAGTGAATGTTCATCATACAGACCCATTTCACTTCTTAATATAGGTTATAAAATTTTTATGGCAATACATGCTGCTCGAATAAAACAATTACTACCACTTTTGATAGAGGAGGATCAAACAGGTTTTATAAAAGATAGGAACACTTATGACAACATTAAAAGAATTCTTTCCTTAATTGATTATATAAATGTCACAAAAAACAAAATGAATGTTATTAGCTTAGACATAAATAGCGCATTTGATTCAGTGAACTGGGATTATCTGTGGTTAGTTTTAGAAAAATATGGCTTCTCAAACAACTTCAATTTGTTAATAAAATCATTATATGAAAAATCATTGGCTTATATAAAACTGGGATCTTGTCTGTCTAAATCTATTAAAATAACTAAGGGCACAAAACAAGGCTGCCCTCTTTCTCCGTTATTGTTTGCGCTAGTCATTGAACCCTTAGCAAATAATATACGTATGGATAAAAATATTGAAGGAATACAACTGGACAACAGCCTAGAGCTTAAAATTCAACTTTTTGCTGATGATATTTTAATTACCTTAAAAAAATAATAATAGCTGTTTAAAAGCATTATGGGACTCGATTCAAAACTTTCAAAACTTTTCAAGTCTTAAATTTAATGAGAACAAAACAAATGTATTGCTTATAAATACTAATAAAAAAGATCTAAATAAAAAATACCGGAAATATATCTCTACCGATAATATAATTAAATACTTGGGAATTATAATAACTAACAATCTAGATACTACAATTGAAACAAATTATAAAGAGACCTTAAATAATATTAAAAATCTAATACAAAGATGGAATAAATTCTTCTTTTCAATGGAAGAAAGGCTTTATATAATTAAAATGATCATATTTCCAAAAATTCTTTGTCATACAAGCTTGTTCTTTGCCACCAGCTAAATCACACCTAAAACAATTAAATGATTTAATGGTAAGATTCCTATGGTATCCAAAAAAAACAAGGATAGCTATGAAGTATCATCTAGATGATTGGGATATAGGTGGCATAGGTTTACCAGACATAGAAATATATTTGACATTATTAAAACAATATCATTATGGCTAAATACAAAATATACATCAAAATGGAAGCTAGTTCATGAGAGAATCTGGTTAAAATCAGGATTTGTAGTAGCAAATAAGTATACAGATTTTGTACCAAACAATTTTCTATGGCTGATGAAGGAATATATGATGATACATAAGAATAAAAATATAAGTTCCAAATACATTACTTATACATTAAAAATTTTCCAAAATCTTATTAATAGCAATCCTGATATTAAAGCATGGTCATTTCTTTTATATCCAGTAGCGTACACACAAGGTAATATAATAACATTTAATATGGAAGTAGTCAACATGCTTAAAGAAAAGGGATTAATATATTGGCATCAATTGCTAAACTCTGGAAAACCTCTGACAATAGACCAGATTAAACAGAAATTAAATATGGAAGATAGTTTGTGGTTACATGTACAAGAATTAAGACAATATATATTAAGCAAACAAGAAACAATGCAACCATCAATAAGACAAAATGTTCCTAACCTTATAGAACATATAATATTACTAACGAATCAACCCATTACTGGAAAGGGATACTTATCTATTTATCAAACAAACAAAAAAATAAAAATGCATAATAATGACAAAATATGGAATTATTCTAGATCAGTTAATGGACATGTGCCAAATGACAGAGATAAAAAACTAATTCTTCTCTCTCCAAAGCAGACATCACTTTCATTACATTGGAGACGTTTTACATGGCAATTCATACACAGATCTTATGTAACCCTCATAAAATGGAACTTATGTTTAAGAAAAATATTGGCTGCTGGAGATGTGATTTATCAATAAAAGCAGACTGGCAACATATGTTCTACGAATGCCATTTGATTAAACCATATTGGGATAAAATAAATTATTTTCTGCAAATGGTATTCAATGATAAATTCCAGATTTCCAAATCTATTATTTTGTTTAATGCACCTGTACCCGACTGTGTGCCAAGAACAAAATATGTAATCTTATGGACTCTCCTAGCTATTGCACGGAAGAACATTACAACAAACTGGAAATCCAAAGCTTCTCCAACTTTTAAGCAATTCATGAATATGGTGTCAGCAGTATTGCAATTGGAAATGAACACTATTAAAGGAAGAACTGAAAGAACTACATCATTATACGTAGCATGGCAAAAAGTAACTGAAATACTGGAGAATAATGACTGCAGCAGATTATAATCAGGAAACAATTGTATAGAAAGTCAATTATATGTCAACAATAGATACCCTTATAAATACTTTATTTTGGTTTTAATGTTTGATATCTGTTTAGAGGTTTTAGCCTACCTTTTTAAATAATTTGTAAATACTTCATTGTCATAAATAACCTGCATTCATGTTTTCTTGTTTTTGGAAATGAATAAAAATATTTACAAAAAAAAAAAAAAAAAAAGAATGCATACTATCACATAAAAATGAACAGATGGGCCAGAAGATATCTACGCTTCTGGCTAGGAGCCTGTCATGGCCAATTCAGAGCTCTGCCGTTTGGTCTCACTATATCCCCCAGGGTGTTAACCAAATTTATGGCAGTGGTGGGAGCTCACTTGAGACTGCATGGATTCCGAGTGTTTCCTTTCTTAGATGACTGGCTCATCTCAGCCCCAACCAGATGTCAACTTGTCATGACAAGAGAAAAGGTAATCCAGATTTCTGCTCAGGCATAACCATAAATTTCGAAAAGTCACATCTGCAACCATGTCAAACTATAGAGTTCATAAGGATGCTACTCTACGCAAGGTGAACAATATCTTCTGTTCCGCTTTTCAGAGTTCAAACTTTAAAACTGCAAGTCGACAAGATCCTTTGCAGTACCACAGTCCCTGCTCATCAGGTCCTAAAAACACTATGATTGACGGTGGAAGTGATATTCCTTGTTCTGCTGGCCAGCTTCCACATGGGGATTCTTCAGTGGATGTTGGCATCCTCAGTGGTCAATACTTCAGCTTCCCCTATCAGCTCCAATTCAGATCACCAACTTGTGCAAAAAAGACCTGATGTGGTAGACCCAGTTGGAACAACTACTACAAGGAAGTCTATTTGTCCCTTCTCAGCCCAAGGCGAGTTGCAAGCCTTTCAGGATGCTCTTTTGCAATGAAAGATTGTGATACAAAACAGACAACATGTTAGTGGTTTGTATATCAACAAAGGGAGAACCAAATCATAACCCTTGGATCGAGAAGCACTACAAGTGTGGGAATGTGCAATCTCTTCCAACCACTTTCTCTTAGCAAAACATATTCCGGGGAAGACCAACGTACTAGCAGACAAAGTGAGTAGGTGCATTTTGTTTCCTCGTGAATGGTCCCTCAACCAGAAAGTAGCGGACAAATGGAGCCAGGCTTGCTGCAATCTCTTTGCATCTTCCATAAACAAGTGCAGCAGCTACTTTACCTTTATCTCCCCCTCAAGAGAGTCACCGAGGGATGCTCTACTTCACGATTGGCACCGTACAGGATACTGTATGCTTATCCTCCAATCCCTCTGATATCGAAATTCCTTCAGAGAGCTGCCAGATTGAAGGGCAATGCCATTCTCATTGCTCCCTTTTGGCTTGACAAATTTGGTTCCTGTTCCTGTGGCCTCATTTGATCCATCAGCACTAGATACTGGATCCAGTTCCAGACCTGCTGCCTCACCCAACAGAAATGGTTCATCCGGATTTTCCAAAGCTCGAGCTGCCATCTTGGTTTCTCCATTTCCAGTAATAGCCAGACAACCTATGCTGTCCTTCCCAGTTAGCCAAATTCTATTATCTTCTCTCAAACCATCTACGAGAAAAATGTATGCTAGTAAATGGAAAAGATTTCTGCATTGGGCACTTGAAAATTATGTGGATCACGTTTCTGCATGGATTCACACTATCCTGGAATTTTTATCATTGCTTTTTGAACAAGGAGCCAGTTCTTCTACAGTAAAGGTTCAATTATTAGCAATTTCCAATTTCCATGTTGGTCTTGATGGCTCTTCCCTTGCTTCACATAAATGTTTGTAAGATCTTTCTATGTGGAACACTTCTCTTGTGACCTCCAGTTAAAGATCCTACTTCACCGTGGGACTTCTCGGGTATTTCAAGTGTTGTTTTTTCACCCTTCGAACCTGCATATACTTGCTATCTCAAATTTCTGTCTTGGAAGACTATTTTTGGTGGCCATTACTACGGACAGATGAATTTCAGAAATTCAGGCTTTATAGGTGAAGCCTCCGTACGTAATTTTTCATAAAGATAGTTACATTGCAAATAAATGCATCCTTCTTGCCCAAAGTTGTATCAGAATCCAACATTAACCAAACTATCAACCTTCCAGTTTTCTTCCCAAATTATACAAAGGCAAATATTTGCTGCATTCACTAGATGTGCATAGGCAATTCTGTTTTTACTTACACAGAACAAAGGATTTCAGAAAATCGGATCAGTTGTTTCCTTTGCAGAAAAGAAATTGGGCAAGCCACTGTCTAGAGTTTCCCTAGCCAAATGGCTTACTAATTGCATTTCTTTCATTTACAATAAATTGAATTTGCCTTTAACTAAGCAATTGCATGCTCATTCTACAAGATCCATAGCAGTTTCCTCAGCATTTCATTCAAGAGCCTCCATGAATGATATTTGTGCAGCAGCAACTTGGACTTCATCTCACACCATCTTATCTCATTACAAGCTAGACCTAGCTTCAAGAAGTAGGGCATACTTTGGCTCAGTGGTGTTCAGGAATATCGTTCCTTGATGCCACCCTGGGATTATAGTAGCTGTGGACTCTGTCAATTTTCATTCTGTCCTCTATTGATGGGACAACATCAGATAAAGAAGTTATGTACTTACCATAACCTTCCATCTGTGTTGTCCATTTTCATTCCTCCTTGACTCCTCACCCACCAACCCCCATCCAGTGTTGTCTGAAGAGCAAGTGGATAGAGCCAGCCTTGGATTTCTATGTGAGTAGAAGGTTAGTCTTTGGCTATAATCTGCAAACAATATCTAAGGTAATGGGGTGGTGCATTATGCATAAGGGAGAAGCTTGAGAGTTTAAGGTTGCCATGAGCTTTTACAATTGCTGAGTCAGATCCGAAGGTTGGGATCCGAACCCAACAGTCGAGAAATGAGAATGGACAACACAGATGGAACATTATGGTAAGTACATAACTTTGTTTTTGCTCCGGCAAACTGTGTTAAATGCTTTTGACAAACATACAAATATGGAGGAGACTAGTTTCCCATTATCTCTAGTTTTTTGGAGAGTATCTACAAAGGTTAGTAGTGTAGTATTAATACTGTAGGAGGAGTGGAAGCCGTGTTGTCTACAGATAGGAGGTTTTCCTGGAGATAGTTTAGTAACTGCTTTTAAGTATATTTTTGAAGTATTTTGGATGGAGGGAAAGGATTGCTATTGGTCTAAAGTTATTAATGTCTGTTGAATTATCTTTTTTGAGTAGATAATGTGTGTTTTTTTTCCAAAGAGAGGTAATGTGGATTTCCTGGATAGGCCTTTTTTATAAGAATTTAAACTGGGTAGGCATTGCTGTTGATGGCTGTTTTGAGGTACTCAGTTGGCAGGTCATCAGGTGAAGTGGAACTTGGTCTGTTTTTAAGTAAATTTAGTATGTGGTTTGAGGTTTCATGGTGAAGATAGATATGGTACAATTTGGTTGTTGGGAAGGGTTATGGTCTGAAGTGAGGGGATTCTTGGTGAGGGAATGCTTATACTATCTATGAAGTAGGATTTCTACGTCAGTATCAAACAAAGTATTATTGAGCGAGGGGGTTTTGGGTGAATTTTTGGACAGGATACAAGATTTCTTTGCTAGATGCCTAGACATTTTTAGTTTTATGCTTAGTATTGCTCTGAGAATTGTGCTACAATTGTTTTTTGTCTTCCTTTATTTGCTTTTTAGTAAGGTTATGGAGCATTCTGTAGTTTGAAATTTTGTGAGGGTTTATATCTGTGCCAATCTTCCCACACCCTGTTCTGCATTAGGATCCTGCTCATTTCGGATAGCAGAGTATAGTTATTTTTTAGTCTTTTTCTTCTGGGAGGTCCTATGCTGCTTAGGACAGGAAAACTGTGTTGAATTCTTTTACTATATCATTTAAGGGGACAGTTCTTAGGCTATCCCATCTGATAGAAGACAGGATACTAGTAAATGTTTCTGGGTTAAAAATTGGACAAGATATGTGCTGTTTTAAAGACATGTTTAAGTGGTTGTGTGAGATGTCTGATTGCATAGAGTGGGAAGTAGTCACTGTGTGAGTCTGATATTGTGCGTGTAGAAGTGAATTTATTAAGGTCTGAGATTAGTATCTAGCTTAAGAAGGAGGAAGATGTCTTGCTTATAAGGAGTGGGGCTGTTAACCTTTCTAAGTCATATGTGTTCATGCTGCAAGGGTGTGGTGGTTAAAGGTTATGCCTAGCCAATTAACGTTGACGTCACCTAGTAGTGTTTCATTTTTGTGCAGTTGTCGGAAGCAATGTAGGGTGGCCTCCAGTATAGCTGCATTGTTGCCAGGGGATGCATAGGACAGTATAAGTACTTGTTTATATTTATTTTCAGGAAAATTAATATGTTTTGCTTAGCTTAGTTTTGATATTGGTTTATTGTAGGGGAGATTAGTGTAATGGCAGATAAGTATTAAAGTGACACCACCATCTTATTTGCTAGTGTGGTCATTAAGAAGGATATTTTGGATGGAGGGAGTAATTTTGAAGTAATTTATTGAAGGTTTAAGTTAGGTTTTTATTATTGCTACAATATCTGGGTTATGTTGGGTTATCCAGTTATGTAGATCTGTGATTTTATTTCTTATGCTTCTAATACTTACGGAAGTAAAATTTAGATTAATAGGATGGAGGATGGACTGTTGTTGGGTTAGACTAGGATGTAGCAGGATGAGTCATGAGGCTGATTGTGATAGGTAGGGCCGGGATTGGGATAGATGTAACCAATTTTATTGTTTCTTGTTTTTTGGTTAAGGAATTTTGCAGTTAGTTTTATTTTCATTTGAGACGAGGTAGTGTTAATCAAACTATATATTGAGTAAAGGTGTGGGGCATCATTAAATAAGTTAGAGGCAATTTGCTGAGAGTTTAGGGAGGATGTTTGGACTTGTGGTTGGATAGATTAGTGGAGATGTAGAGAGCTATTTCTGAGTTATGGTAGGATGACAAATGTCTTAATAGGAGGAATAAAACAGAGGAGAGGCTGAGGAGTAACATGATTCATTAAATTACTCTATAATAAATTAAAGGCTGATAGTAGAGAGGAGGGAATCCAGAGGTGATTAGGAGGAAGCAGGATTGCAAATTATTTAGTAGTAGTGGGATATGTTAGTTTGTAGAGTGTAGGTAGGGGGGAAGGGGTGTGACTAAGATAGAGGAGAGTCAGGTAGTGTTAGTTAAGAAGACTGTGTAACAAGAAGTGGATGTAGGTGTAGAGAAAAGGGGAGGAGAAGGGAAGTGATGTCAGAGAGGTGAGGGAGGTCTGACTTAGAGGAGCTGATGAAGGGAGGAGTAAGGTGGATATAAATGTTGGTATAGTAGGGGGTGGGTGAGAAGTGGGGGTAGGGTAGTGGAGTGAGCCAGAGTGTCGTGAGTTTCAGCCCCTGTGGCACAAGTATCACCAAAAACTATCAGTTTATTCATAGGGAACTGCTGTTCATGAGTCAGTACTAAGCTAACTGCCCTTATGGTCCATTTTAAATCCAGCTAATTATCCCATTTGAGAATCAAACCCTGCACCTTGTGTTTGTAAGGTAAATGCTTTAACCATTATGCCAATCTCCAACCTAAAATAGAGTGTAAACTGCACTTTCCCACACATGTTAGAGTGATTAAAGCACAAGTAGAGACATTGAAGAGATTTGAACTCTTGACCCTTGGTTTACAAGACCAGTGCTGCAACAAGGCCAGTTATTGTGGACAAACTGCAGCAATTTAAATGTAAGTATAAGTATCAATGCAATGATAAAATATATGGAAACAAAATAGTTGCTTTTGCTTCCAGCCACATCCTACTTCACTACAAAGATATTCAGAACTGTCCTTACATTGGTCTTTTTTATGGGTACATTTGAGAGGGTCTGTATTACATAGTCGAAGTTTAATAACTTCGAACATGGAATGTTCAAACCATCCTGTTCGAAGTTAAAAAACTTCGACTATGGATAAAAAACAAAAAAAGAAAAGAAAACAAAATAAACTGTTGTAAGCAGGGAGGCAAGCCTTCCTGCACCCCCCACACCCTCTGCTACTTAAATATACCAACGTTGAGATCACACCACGTTGAACAAAACTGAAACCTCCCCTTACGGAGATTTCTGTTGAAACGCTTGAGCTTCTACAAATTCAAGCTTATAGTCACGACTATATGAGGTTCGAACTTACAGAAGTTTGACTATCTGATAGGAACCCCATTTAAGAACGAGTATCAGAAAAATAGGGTGTATACATTTTGTCTTTATTCTTCTCCAAATTTTTGAATTGTAGAAAGAACCAAAACTGTTATGCATAATTTGCTGCCTTACGAATGGATTTGTGTTCTGGTGTCCAATAGATAACTTGCTGCCTTACGGATGGATTTGTGTGTCCCTGCTGAACTTCTTCAAAACATCTCCTGAATAGTCATAGGTTCATAGTTGTATACTAGGCTAACATCCACTAGGGCCCTTATAAGCCTAGCCATGCAACCCAAATGTGACCCACAAATTTGATTTATATAGAGGGCATGATTTACTGACTGCCTCTGTCCATCAGAGACATAGGCGCCAGAGCAGAGGTGAATTTCCAGTTACCCATCTCTTGGTCTAAATTGTGCTTAAATAGGGATAGGGAGGAACTTTGCTTCAAATGGATTGGGAGCCTATTCCAGAGAATGGGAGTTCTCTGAAAAGCATATCTGTCTCTCCAGCATGTCCTGTTTATATCACAAGCAAAATGTATGTCTTGTAATGTATTGTTCTTATGCTGTTTTGCATATGTACAACAGGATCATCAGAAGTTCTGTATGTTTGAAAGGCCAAAAGCACTAAACTTTTTTTTTCATTGTGTGTATAGATTAATAAAGTCCTTGGGTTTGTACTTGCTGTCTCCTGAGTTCTTGGAACTGGTCCAGGTTTGTACAGTTTTGGTTTGGTTGCTAGTTTGGCCCTGCATTTTTGCCGTTATTGTTTCTGGGAATTGTTCAACAAAACAGAGTCCAGGGTTGGCTTGTATGCCAGACAAAGATCATGTTTCAAAAGTTTGTATGATAGTGAGCAAAGAGACACGGCTTTGAAGCAATCAGCATAGCATTGTGTTTACTCTTTGTATTCTGTTTATAAGGAACATTTGTGGACATTCCAGTTATTGCATATATCTGGTCAGGTACTTACCAAAGGGGGTGTTGATACTACATGATGGGTCTGATGAGGGCTGAGTACAGTGATATGATGACCTCTCTGGGCCTAAATGCCATGCCCTTGCTTAAAAGTTGAGCAACATAGAAGGATTTTCTTACTACCTTTGACACATGTTAGTCAAAAGCTAGGTTACTGTCTACATGAGTTCTCATATCCCAGATCAGTAAATCAACATTTAGAGGTGTTTCTATGATGACTTATTTACCTGGGTTGGCAAATTTCCCAAAAGGTACTGTAATGCATTTCTTGGAACTGAGTTTTAAACCATGGCTTTGGCACAAAACTTTTGTGTGCGTCAGACCTTACTTGAAGGATATTTTCATCTTGGAGGAGGATTCAATGACTGCTCCCAGTTTGCAGTCATCTGCAGACTTGATTAGCCAGATAACTTTGACATCCAAGAAGCAGATGCCGAAGAGGAGTGAACCTCACACAGAGCCCTGGGGGATTCCACTGGTGACTGACCTCTTTGTTGAGTTAGCCTCACCAATTCTAACCTCCTGGGGCCTATAAGTGAGACATCTAGCTGTCCAGTGTCTTATAAAGGGGGGTTATACCTAGTTCTGTAAGTTTGTTGACAATGCCCAAGTGGGGTATTTTATCAAATGCTTTAGCCAGATCTAGGTGGACAGTATGCACTATTTTCCCCTCATCAATTATTGCTTTAGTAACCTTTTCAGAGAAGTCCATCAGATTCAGTAAGCGTGATCTTCCTTTGACAATGCCAAACTGGAATGGCACCAGTGCCTGGAGGTCTTCTATATCCTTGTTAATAACTTCCAAGGTAATTTTTTCCATGTCTTTGCAAGTAAGATTAATCAGACTAATGGATCTGTAGTTTCCAGGATCTGTTGAAGGTCCTGTTTTATGATGGGGTTGACCATCTCAGTCCTCCATTAACATGCCACAAAACTTGTTTTAAGACTACAGTTAATAACTTCAGGGGTCCTGATTAAGTCATATTTTAGACTTTCAGGAGGCAACCTGAAATGTTATTGGAGCCCACATTCTTGGCTTAGTGTTTGCAGCCAGTACATACTTCTTGGTTATAGTTGGAGGGATTATGTTTGAGGGTATTTTGGGGGGAATAGTTGGGGGTGAAAGGGGGTAAAGTTGGAAATGAATTTGCTATATTGTCAGGCTCAGTGAATGTGACACTTTTAACCACCGGATCTGAAGTAGTTTACTTCGTTTGGTCTTCAACCTGTGGGTTACGGATCCGTATCTGAACCGAGCCAGCAACTTTTACTAGCTTCAGCTCCGAGCTCCATACTCCTCCCCTTTCCCATAACACATCTCCACTGCCTTCCATCCCCAGATCTTGTTTGCCGTGAATAGCTTATGCATCGTGGCTCTTGAGCTCCAACTTATTCAAGTGGGTAAAACCTTTGTGCGTATCTTTTTTCCTCAGAATTTTGTTATATAGTGTTAGTATAGGTCCCCTTTCTCCTCCCCTCGCTTGATGCATCGAGTTATAGAGTTTTATGATAGTTAGAGTAGTTTGTACAGTTGTGTAGTTTGTAGCTTCCCCTACCCCCTTCAGTGTTTTCTGTGTACGAGTGTGGTGAGAGGGTGTGTGTGCGCCAGTTAGAAAGAAACTGCGTTTTTTTTCTCAAGTTCTCTTTCTACTGAGGCATTATGGCTGAAAAGCTTGTTTTCAAGCGTTGCACAGTGTGTGGCCATAAATTACCCCCTGCGGATGGCCACACTGTTTTGTGCTTGGGCATGGCCCATCTGAGTGTGGACTGCAGCATATTTGCAGGCTTCAGCCCTCGCGCCATTAAAGATAGGAAGGCCAAGTTGGCACTCAAAGGCCTCCTTCCCCCTTCAGAATCTGTTTCCTCATCTCCGATCACAGCGGCTGCTGTGGCCGCTTCTCCTTCCTCTCTTCCTCTGACTTCTCTTCCCTCCCAGGCTGGGACTCAACCTCCTGTACCAAAGGTAGAGAGAAGGAGAGAGAGTCGAAGGCGAGGGAAAAGAGAAAGAGGTCTCCGGACCTTACTTCACCTGCAAAGACACCACAGATCCGTGACTCCCCTCGTCTCCAACCTCCGAGGTTCTCCCCAGAGCCGGAGGAGATATGTTCAGCTTTTCGGGCCTAGGTGCCCCGACCAGCCAGATCAGAGTCCGTGGCCTCGTCAAGGTCCCACCCGGTCCTTGTTGGACATTGATCTGGATAAAATGGTGAGGAGGTTTATCCGTACTCATATCCAGATGGGGGTCTTGCCAGTCCCCCCCTCCCTCAGGAGAGGGGAGCTCGCTTCCCTTTTTCCAACCTATATCTCCTTCTCCGATCCAACCTTAGGGTTTGGAGTATTCCGATCCGAGGTTGGCTTTGGTCAGGGGGTCGGCGCTGATGGTACCTACTTCCTCGACACAGACAGCTGCCTGGAGTGTATTATATCTGACCAGCTCGAAGCTGAGCTGCTCTCTGAGCCGGAGCTTGGGTGTCGGATCCAAGGGAGTGGAACCTTTTTCGTTGGTTCCAACTTTGTCGGGTCAGGTTCCCTCCCTCAGAGCTCCGTCCACCTCAGGCCCGGCTCCGATTCTCTCGTCGGACCCAGGGAGACCAGCCTCCTTATTGGGAGGTTTGCTCTCATTCAGCATTCGACATGATAGAAAGGGTTCTCTCTGCTGGATTGAGACCCCTGACTGCCCCCTCTGACTCCACCTGGACCCCCTTGGCTCTGTCTACAGTCACCATCGTTTTACCAGAGAGACAGCCCATGCTCGAAGAGCCCCAGACAGTTCCCCCCAAGGAATAAATGTCTTGCGAGTTCCCCAAAGAGCCCCAACGGAGAGGTACCTCGCAAGCATACAAGCAAGAGGAAGCAGTTGGACCCCCCTCCCCCACCGAGGACACGGACTTGGAGAAGGTTCCCCTAAGTCATCTCCCGCAGATGTCTCCTTTGGAGACATCATGAAAATCCTGCACCAACGGGAAGGTTGTTCTGCCCCCAATCCTTCTTCTGATGAGTCCATGTTCCTGGAGGCTTTCGGCATGGGCCCATCTACTTCCTGGGTGGTCCCCTCCATGGATCGTTTGGTGGACCTGGTCACCTCAGGGCAGATGGAAGGAACTGGACATCATGGAACCTATCCCAAAAACACTGGATAAGATCTTACTAACCCCCCCCCCCCGTAGACATACCGGCTTGGAACAAGGGCTCCCCCATAGATGACATGGTGGTAGCAGCAGCCACTAAGAAGGAACTTGCTCAGGAGAGTTCGTCGGTTCACCCTCCTGACTGAGAGTTGCGGATGATGGACTGCCTAGGGAAATGGGTATAGGCTTCAGCTACCTTTTCGATTAGGGCACTGAGCTACCCGGCCCATGTCACCAGACTCCAACACGACCTGGTAAAGGAGCTGGAGGAGTCTTCCCCCCAAGTCCATGTCGCTGGAGGACAAGGCTTCATTCTCCGCAAGGATGACCACTTTAAAAGCAGTATCTAATGCATCCATGCGACTCCTCTCACATGCTACGGAAGGAGCAGCTAGGGAGGCTGGGTCCACTGTGTCCATGAAGTGCAACTCCTGGTTCAGGTTATGTCAATTTTTGGAACCCTTCAAGGCATCCTTTGCCAATGACCCTTATGATGGCTCTACACTCTTTTGTAAGACCATCAAAGAGACATTAGTCCAGAGTGAGGACAGGAAGACGCTGTCTGCCTTTGGGATCCACTTCTCTAACCCTCAAAGGTCCTTTTCCTGGAACAAGAGAGGGCAGAAGAAGATGTGATTCCGGAAGTCACAGTATTCCTGGGCCACTCAGGGCTTTTCTTCCCCCAGAGGCAGAGGGGGACAGATTGGACGCCGGCCCAGAGGCAGAGGGGGTCCAAGGAACTTTGGGTCTCGAGAACCTTTCTTGGACAGACCAGGGCAGCAACCCTGAGGGGTTGCCCGACTGCTCTACTCTGTAGGCAGTCGGGGAACGATTGTCCTTGCACCTAGTGGCATGGGAGTCAATAACAACGGACCGCTGGGTGCTTCAGATTATATCCAGAGGATACTCTATCTCCTTTGTGGGTTCCCCCAAATCTCCTAGACACCTCCCAGATGTACCACCCATGCAAAGGGAGGCAGCAGCACAGGAAATTTCCAAGCTGCTAGAAAAATGAGCCATCGAAACCGTCCCCCCAGATCAGTCCAGATCGGGCTTCTACTCCAAGTTCTTTTTGGTGCCAAAGAAAACGGGGAACTTATGGCCCAATCTGAAGTTGTTAATCTTATATATTTTATTTTATTTTATTTTACATTTGTTGACTGGGCTAGTCTAGCTGGACATATATCCGTTTACAGTAGAGGCCCGGGGAGAAAAGCTCCAGAACAGGCAAGCAACAATTATATATCACAAAAAATTAATATGCACAAAATTATACAAGTTGAAAAAGAGAAATTGCAAAAGAATCTAAAATACATTAAAAGTAGAAATAAAAAAAGAGAATAAATAAAAGCATGGTACTATAGTTAGACTAATAAAACAGAAGGAAACAATGTAGGAATAAGTTACAAAAAGATTATTAGTAAGGCATAGTTCTAAGATGTGACTCTCAACAATTGAAAGTGTAAGTTAGGAGCTCAGTAAGGGAAGGGGAGGAAGATTAGGTGTATGGAGACCTGTTTTCAGTCGGGGTTCTTCCTAGTCATCACTGATGGGTTCGGTTCTGAGCCCTCGGAACCAAGTCGGCCTAATACCAAACTCGCATGAACCAAGTGTTGTATTTTTCAAGATTTTATAAGCTTTTTCTCTCAAAAACTCTTTTATTCCTACTTATCTTCCTGTTACCATTGTTGATAACGCCCTTCTTTACCCTTGTAGTATTCTTAATACCATTGTTGGTATTTTCTCTTTTCCTTCTTTATCCCTTTTTGGATTGTTGAATTGTGTATGTCTGAAAAGAAAGGGAGTTCGGGGTTTAAGCATTGCACTTCCTGCAGTGGTAAACTTACCAGTAGCGACCTGCATGAGGAATGTTTATATTGTCTGGGGGTTCCACACTTATCTGTGAAACCTCCCTGTCAGATTTGTGTCAGTTTGTCAGCGAACGCTGCATGAAAGAAGGAATAAGCTTATTTTGAAAGGCCTGCTTCCTTCTCCTTTTTCTGAGGCTCTTTCTGCGTCGGAGGTCTCAACCCCTCCATTTAAGAACAAAAAACATCCTCATTCTGAACCTTCGTCACTGGCCGGTGATAAGGGCAAGCCTCATAAGCACAAGCCCCATAAGTCTTCCATGGAGCACAAGATCACCTCCTCAGTTCCGACCATCTCGTCTCCGAGTTCGGTTCCAGTGGTCTCTACAGACATTGTGATGATTTCCACATTGGCGCCACCCAGAGCACTGACTGTTACGGTTCCGACTGTGATTTCAGCTCCAGCCTTATTGCCTGCCATTACCTCGGCACCGTCTCCCATCTCTGTTCCGAGATCAGTACCGATGACCACTTCGGAGCCGATAATGACTTCCACTCCAGCTATTCTTTCAGATCCAAGCCCTTTCTTGGCACCAATAGTCCCCCTTTTGCCTGTTTCAAAGCATGAATCCACAGTGCTGACTTTTACTACACCACGGACCCAGTACTCCCCTTCTTTGGATCCATTTTCAGGACAAGCCTTTAGCCCCTTTTTGGACAGACCTGACTCCCCCTCAGGAGTGTCGGTAAAGTCCACCAGGAGTCTGTCTGAATTGGATGTTGTGCGCCTGTTCGATCAGCTGCTGACAGCTAGAGGGATTACAAATTTTCCTAAAACCCATCCCACTCTGGGTTTTGGGTCCATTGCCCCTGCGACCCCCACATATTCTCCTCCCTTGGACCCTTCGGTTCTGAGGCCCATAGCTCCGACGTCTGTGGGAGGACTTCTCTCCTCGGCGCCGACATTGACCTTCTCTAAGGCTCTTAGGTCCCTTTGGGTTTCGGTTCCTTCGGAACCACCCCTTCCTCAATCTCATGCTTGGGGAACCCCCGGCTCCAGGTATGGTTCCAGTTGTTTCAGTGGTTCTGTCTTTGGATCGAGGGTGACTCCCACCCTGGTTTTGCTTGAGGCTCTGTCCCTGGGAGTGGGGTGTGACCCCGGTTACGATATTGTCTTCCTCGGTTCCGGGCTCCCATTGCTTTTGGGTGGGCCTGCCTTCCGGGTGATGGAGAGGGTGCTTGCTTCAGAAAGCACTTCTCCGATGTCAGACCTTCCCCCTGCTCTTTCTGAGCTGCAGCTATCACAGGCCACCCCCCCCCCGGACACTGAGAGCACAAGCCTTAGGAAACCCCTGTACAGGGTAACCTCCTTTCTGAGTCTTCTTCAGATGCTTCCACTGAAGAGCCACCTTAGAAATGGACGTGTAAGAGGAAAGACTTTGACTCCCTGGAGGAGTCACTCACTGAGGATACAGACTACGATGATGGGGAAGGGTCCCCATGGTCACCCCCTGACGAAGGAGACATCCTGAAAATTTTGAGGTAGAGGGGTGACTGGAAGCCCTCCAACCCTGCCTCAGAGGAATCCGTATTCCTGCAGGCCTTCTGCTCTTGGCCCTTTACTTCTTGGGTGACCCCTCCTGCCGATGAGTTAGTCAAGCTCATCGTGCAGTGGGAATGGAAGAACCCTGATACCGTTGAGGCCATTCCCCGGAGACCAGACAAGATACTCTCCCCTCCAGAGGAACAGCCCCATTGGTCTAGAGGCTTACCAGTAGATCTATGATGGTGGCGACTGCCATAAAAAAAGACCTTGTGGAGGAAAGTCCTGCTGTCCATCCACCCAACAGAGAGTCCCGGGTGGTGGACAGATTAGGGAAGCAAGTTTTTGTTTCAGCGACCTTTGCTGTCAGGTCTCTTAATTACTTGGCACATTTTACGAGGCTCCAAAGAGATCTCATCTCTGAACTCTCTCTGGAAGCCTCGCAGGTCAAGTTTTGGATGGGGCACGTGACAAAGTTACTTCCCAGCTTGCTACCCCATAGTCGATCTCCAACCCATCCGTGAGGTTGCTGTCCCACGCAACTGAAGGGGTGGCTAGAGCTGCGGGTGCACGCCTGCCTGGATGCTCATTTGTGACCTCGCTGACTCCTTCAAATCTTCCTTCTTGAACGCCCCTATCGAACCATTCGCTCTGTTCAGTTCTAAAGTGAAGGACACATTAGCCAGGTGCGAACAGGAATGAAAAACCTTGTCTGCCATTGGCCTACATTTTTCCAATTCACAGCGCTCTTTCTCCAGGAACCAGAGGAGTGGAAAGATATTGTACAAAAAATCTCAAGGCCCTTTCTGTAGTGCACGTGGTGAGGACTCCCCCAGAGGCAGAGGGGGTTCCAATAATGGAAAACACCCCTTTCGGGGCAGAGGGGGTCCCCAAAACCAGGATTCCAGGGATTCTTTCTCCGGATGACCTTATCAGCGCTCCTGAAGCGCTGCCCGATTGCTTTCCTGTGGAAGCAGTTGGGGCTCGTTTTTCTCTGCACCAAGCTGCCTGGCATTCTATTACAAATGATCAGTGGGTGCAGAGAATAATTTCCAGAGGTTATTACATCCCTCTAATCTCTTAACCAAGACCTGCAAAATGCCTTCCTGATGTTCCACCCAGTCAAAGGGAAGAGGCAGCTTCAGAAATAAGAAAGTTGTGTCTAAAACGAGTCATCCATCAATTCTCCCCAGACCAGTGCGGATCCGGTTTTTACTCCAGATTCTTTTTGGTGCCAAAAAAGAGCGGGGAATGGAGACCCAGTTTGGATCTCAGCCAACTAAACAAATCAGTAGTGCAGACCAAATTCTGCATGGTCACGATACAATCCATTCTCCCATTTCTTCGGGAGTGTGTGTGAATGTGCTCGATAGAACTCTGGGATGCATATTACCACATCAAAATGGACAAACGCTCCAGGAGTTTCCTTTGCTTCTGGCTGGGAGCCAATCATTACCATTTCAGAGCCCTGCCATTCGGTCTGTCGACGGCCCCCAGAGTATTCATGAAATGCCTAGCAGTGGTGCCAGCTCATCTGAGACTTCAGGGATTCCAGGTGTTTCCATATCTAGACTATTGGCTCCTCTCCTCCCCCACCAAGTGCCTACTGGTCAGAGCCCTCCACTACATTCTAGCACTGGCGGAGTTCCTAGGCATCACGATACACTGGGAAAAATCCAACCTTCATCCCACCCAACAGTTGAAATTTATAGGAGCATTATTCAGTACTCAAACAAGCCAAGTCTCTGTTCCTCCTCACAGACTTCAGAGATTAAGGTTACAAGTACAAGTGATACTCTGTCGAAGGAAGGTGTCTGCAAAGGAAGTTCTACAGGCTCTGGGGTCTATGGCGGCAGCCATCCCAATTGTCCCCCTAGCAAGATTTCATATGAGTAAAGAATCCAAAACAGGAATCCAGGCACCTCGAAGCTGAAAATAATTCAATAATCCAAGTTATAGTTTAAAAACCCACTACACTCCCTACACTTTTCTAAACATACTGGAAAATATTAATATACAACCAAACAACTTGATACTGGGTGATTTCAACTACCCTGCCATTAACTGGGAAAATTACTTATGCACCAACACCTTTGCCCAATGGTTCTTGGAATTCATAAATTCCAATGCCCTGAATCAACTAATCCATAGTCCCACCAGGGGCTCCAATATCCTAGACCTGGTCATTACCAACATGGGAAATCGATGCTCCACACCTATGGTCACCCCCTCATTGGTCAGGTCAGACCATAAGCTAATCACTCTTAACATCCACATCCCACCCCCACCCCCACCCCCCATTAGGAAACCTCCATAAAAAACTTCTCCAAGGCCAACTTCATGCTACTCAAGTCAGAAGTTAAAAACTTCATGACACCCATGCAGATGGGCACTGAAAGTTCGACTGCTGAGTCCTACATTAAGGCACTGTATGAGCACATCCACTCATGCATGAATCATGCCATCCCAAATATAGAACCAAGATGCTGTCCTCCAAAAAAAAGGAAGCCAACCTAGTGGTCCCCTGCCATAAACAAACTTTACAACAAAAGGAAAAAAATGTTGCAGAAAAGAGGAAAATCCCAGGATGCAAAAAACTCCCTTGCCAGCCTCAGTAAGAAGCTGATATCCCTCATAAAATCCTCCAAAGCTAGTTACGAAAATAAAATTGCCAAAGATTCCAAAGACAACCACAAGGCATTCTTATAGCTATGTTAAGAATCTAAATGGCAATGCTCAGATCTGCTCTGAGCTACAACAGAATGGCATTAAATA
This sequence comes from Protopterus annectens, assembly GCF_019279795.1. Taxonomy (NCBI): domain Eukaryota; kingdom Metazoa; phylum Chordata; order Ceratodontiformes; family Protopteridae; genus Protopterus; species Protopterus annectens. Next base: position 1,351,157,085 of record NC_056726.1, read on the forward strand.
TACTGATCCCAAGGATATTGCCAATATCCTAGCAGATCGATTCAGTGCCAACTTCGCCCCACTCTCACCCCCTAAATGGCCCATCTCAATACTGGAAGATTGCCAAATTCTGGTAATAATGGCCACACAGGTAAAAAACGCACTCTCCATAGCTAAGAATACAGCATCCATGGGACCAGATAACATCCCGGGCTGTGTACTAACATGAACTACAAAATGAACTGGCACCTCACCTAAGTGTCATGTTTAATCATACTCTCACCTCAGGCTTCGTGCCCACTGAGTGGCACACAGCTACAGTTATCCCACTCCACAAGGGGGAATCCACCTTGGATCTTGGGAACTACCGCCCCATCAGTCAGATGAACCTGATCTGCAAGGCCATTGAACGTATTATCATGGAACTTATAAAGAAAGACAATGGCAACCTTAAAACACTGGACCCCACCCAATTTGGGTCCGTGACGGGCCGATCTTGTCTCCTGAACCTTACTGACTTCTTCGAAGTCTCCGGAGCCATGGACGAGGGTAAGGCAGTCCACACAGGCTATCTGGACCTCGCCAAGGCCTTTGATACCATCCCCCACTCTGGAATTATAGATAAACTTACTAAGCTGGGCATTAATCCCTACGTCACTCGATGGATTGCCAACTGGCTTACTGACAGAACTCACACTGTAAAAGTAGCTGACTCCAAATCCAGCTCCAGACAAGTGGAGTACCTCAGGGTTCAGTCCTGGGACCTCTCTTGTTTGGCATCTACTTCTCTGAAGTACAGGCCAACACTAAGGGACTCTGGCTAACAAAGTTCACAGATGACTGCAAACTAGGAGCCATTATTGATTCCCCAAATGATGTGGATATTCTGCAAAAGGGCCTTACATAAATATATGCTTGGTGCCAGAGCCATGGGCTCAAGCTCAATGCTAAGAAATGTATAGTTATTGCCTTTAGGAAAAAACATGTACCCGTGAATTATCACTTAGGTGGCAGTACACTAAACACCGAAAGTGTGATAAGAGACTTAGGGACATAGGTGGACAGTGGTCTCACCTTCAATAACCACATCGCCACAACAGTCAGGAAATGCTTCTATGTGGCACACCTCATCACTAAGGGCTTTACATCCAGAAAAAAGGAGGTCATTGTCCCTCTGTACTCATCCCTCATTAGACCCATTCTAGAATACAACGCCCCATTTGGTGTGTACCTCTCAAGACATCTGCAACCACTGGAAAGGCCGCAGAAATACCTCACTAAAAGAATCACAGGCCTAAAGCAGATGCCCTATGCTGACCTTTAAAACTCCAGCTATACTCTGTCGCATATTGTCTACTCCGAGGCGATCTCTGCTTAACATACAAGGCCTTGTCAAACCCAGAGCTGTTGGACATGCTACACTTAAAGAAATCCCAATCCCTCAGAGCCACATGCTCCAGGGATCTAAATCTTGTCATCACAATAAACAAAACATGCTGAAGGGATAGGTTCCTGACCCAGAGACTCCCCAGACTCTGGAATAGACTGCCCATACATGTCAAGCAGAGCAGAGCACCTCTTTGGCCCTCTTCAAAAGGAACCTTGATGATTGGATGGGAGAAAGGAAATTCACCCCAGGGATCACGTCAGTCGCCCTGCTAGACAGGGGTCCAGGGAAGTAAATATTGTGGGAATGAATAGCCAGGGAATTGTTATGGCTAGGCTTGTATAGGCCCTAGGGCCGATAGCCTAGTACAAACCTATGAACCTTTTAATGTGAGCGCTTTCATTCACATAAATAAAATGAACTTCTTCAGACAAATAAAAGGCATTCAAAGGAACATTTAAATACATTTCCTGATTCATGACGTCACAAACCCACCCTAAAAAGCCATGTGATTATCAAGTCATATGATCAAAAAATTCACATGATTCTTTCACATATTATTATTCTTGTTTGATGTAAAAAAAAAAAAAAAATATATATATATATATATATATATATATATATATATATATATATATATATATATGTAAATATGTTAAAATGTTAACATACAAACAGGAATAAGCACCATAAATAATTTTGGTGTTCTTAATCCATATTTATCTTAAAAGTGACTTTAATTTTAAGATACATTTCAAGGAGCAATAGTCATTTAGTCCAGGATATGAGTGTGCATTTAGCCTTAGTACCACAAAGCTCATGCTCCTCTAACCTCAAAGCCCACGGACCCCTCTATAATTGGGCACTACTTGCTCAATTACTAAGTATTTAAACTAGTGACTTGGTTCATTCATCGTGTGTCTAGCCAAAGCGTTCGTAGTATTCTGTTTATTTATACTATATTGATGTTCATAAATTCTTTGTTTAAAGTCTCTCTCTGTTTTCCCCACATAGAAGCAGACACATGCCTGGCACTGAGCAAGGTAGACTACAAATGCTTTGGCCAGACACATAATGAATGAACCAAGTCACCAGTTTAAATAATTAGTAATTGAGCAAGTAGTACCCAATTATAGGGGGGGGTCCGTGGACTTTGAGGTTAGAGGAGTATGAGCTTTTGTGGCAGTTAAGACTAAATGTGCACTCATATCCTGGACTAAATGACTATTGCTCCTTGAAATGTATCTTAAAATTAAAGTCACTTTTAAGATAGATATGGATTAAGAACACCAAAATTTATGGTGCTTATTTTTGTTTATATGTTAACATTGTAACATATTTACATATACATATATATATATATATATATATATATATATATATATATATATATTTTTTTTTTTTTTTTTACATCAGACAAGAATAATAATGTTTGTGAATGAATCATGTGAATTTTTTGATCATATGACTTGATAATCACATGACTTTTTTAGGGTGGGTTTGTGATGTCATGAATCAGGAAATGTATTTAAATGTTCCTTTGAATGCCTTTTATTTGTCTGAAGAAGTTCATTTTATTTATGTGAACGAAAGCACTCGCATTAAAAGGTTTTTAAACTATAATTTGGATTATTGGATTACTTTCAGCTTCAAGATGCCTGGATTCCTGTTTTGGTGGCGCCAGTTTGCAGTCATCTGCAAACTTTGTCAGCCATAACCCTCCTGTGTTTGCTTGTACTGGAAAAGTAGATGCCAAACAAGAGTGGGCCCAGGACTGAGCCCTGTGGGACACCACTTGTGACAGGCTTAGTCTGACATGGCCAGCAACTCTGACCCTGTGGGTTCTGTCACTCAGCCAGTTTGCAACCCATCTTGTGATGTATGGGTTGACATTTAAGCTGATGAGTTTTTCAATGATACCGAGTGGGGTATTGTATCAAGGCCTTAGCCAGATCGAGGTAGGCTGTATGGACTGCCTTTCTCATCAATGGCTTTGGTGACTGTTTAAAAAGTCAACCAAGTTTAAAAGGCATGATCTGCCTTTGACAAAGCCAAACTGGGTTGGATCCAAAGTCTGCAAATTCCTATGTCTTTATTTATGAGGTCCATTATGATCCTCTCCATGGCTTTGCAGATAAGGCTTGTCAAGCTAATGGGCGGTAATTTCCAGGGTCGGTGGAGGCACTTTGTGAAGTGGGACCACAGTTGCAGTCGCCACTCCTGGTATCCAGAGGTAAGACTTTGATTAAACAGCTGTCCTAGCTGTGGGTTTAATTCCCTCGCTGAGTTCTCGGTGGAGCACACAGTCGGGGACACCCATCAGGTCCCATGGATGCTGTGTTTTTTGCTTTGGAGAGCAGTTCACTGCTGAGATGTTTGGGGGCTGCAACGCTGGTATAGATATCTCCTTTGGGAGGGGAGTTTGCACTGAACCCGTCAGCCAGTATATGTTGGCAATGTCTGTAGGATCAGTAATCTTCACATCATTTTGAACTAGTTCTGAGCATATCTGGGAGTTTCTCCCAGGTTTCTAACATATAAAGCAAGAAGGCCTTAAGGATTGTCTTGAGTCTTTAGCTATTTTCTCAAAAATTTGCTTTGGATGATTTTATGAGAGCTCTTAGTTTTTACTTATAGTGATCAAGGGTGTCTTACCTTTTAAGATTTTGGCTCTATCTTGTAGTAGCTTCCTCCTTTGCTGTAGAGTTTGTTTATGGCTGGGTCCACCAGAGGATTTTGCCTTTGGTACAAAGAGTTTTGTTTTGTTTGGGATTGCCTTATCCATGCAGTCTGCAGGTGCTGGTAGAAGGCATTTGTAAGTGATTCAGCGGCTTGATACTGTTTCTTCATCGGCCTCGGGGCTCCTAAAGGAGACCACACTAGTCTTAGAAGTGTGAAGCTCTGCCGAGAAGTTCTTTACTGTGGTCTTTTTATTTCAGGTGGGGTGGGATGAGGACTTCCAGCTAGATTAGTTTGTGATCTGATTCACCAGTGAGGGTATACCGTGTTGAACATTGTGCTCCCATGTTCGTGATGATGAGATCAAGTATATCTCCTCTTGTGGGATGGTGACTAGTTGTTCCATGGCATTTGAGTTTATGAATTCCAGGAACTTTTGGGCTAGGTGTTTGGGCTTGAGTAGTGTTCCCAGTCTATATTAGGGTAATTGAAGTCACCTAGTATGATGGTGTTTGGTGATACATTTATCCTCTAGTGTTTTCAGGAAGGCCATGTGAGGTTCCTGAGTTTGTGAGGTGGCCTGTAACATGCTACAATTTGCAGAGCAGTCTTGCCTATGGTTAATTGCACCTGGATGGTCTCCGATGCATGCCACCAGTCTTGAGTTACATAAATAAAATGAACTTCTTCAGACAAATAAAAGGCATTCAAAGGAACATTTAAATACATTTCCTGATTCATGACGTCACAAACCCACCCTAAAAAGCCATGTGATTATCAAGTCATATGATCAAAAAATTCACATGATTCTTCCACATATTATTATTCTTGTTTGATGTAAAAAAAAAAAAAAAAAAAAAAAAAATATATATATATATATATATATATATATGTATATGTTAAAATGTTAACATACAAACAGGAATAAGCACCATAAATTTTGGTGTTCTTAATCCATATTTATCTTAAAAGTGACTTTAATTTTAAGATACATTTCAAGGAGCAATAGTCATTTAGTCCAGGATATGAGTGTGCATTTAGCCTTAATTGCCACAAAAGCTCATGCTCCTCTAACCTCAAAGCCCACGATCCCCTCTATAATTGGGCACTACTTGCTCAATTACTAAGTATTTAAACTAGTGACTTGGTTCATTCATCGTGTGTCTAGCCAAAGCGTTCGTAGTATTCTGTTTATTTATACTATATTGATGTTCATAAATTCTTTGTTTAAAGTCTCTCTCTGTTTTCCCCACATAGAAGCAGACACATGCCTGGCACTGAGCAAGGTAGACTACAAATGCTTTGGCCAGACACATAATGAATGAACCAAGTCACCAGTTTAAATAATTAGTAATTGAGCAAGTAGTACCCAATTATAGGGGGGGGTCCGTGGACTTTGAGGTTAGAGGACCATGAGCTTTTGTGGCAGTTAAGACTAAATGTGCACTCATATCCTGGACTAAATGACTATTGCTCCTTGAAATGTATCTTAAAATTAAAGTCACTTTTAAGATAGATATGGATTAAGAACACCAAAATTTATGGTGCTTATTTCTGTTTATATGTTAACATTTTAACATATTTACATATACATATATATATATATATATATATATATATATATATATATATATATATATTTTTTTTTACATCAGACAAGAATAATAATGTTTGTGAATGAATCATGTGAATTTTTTGATCATATGACTTGATAATCGCATGACTTTTTTAGGGTGGGTTTGTGATGTCATGAATCAGGAAATGTATTTAAATGTTCCTTTGAATGCCTTTTATTTGTCTGAAGAAGTTCATTTTATTTATGTGAAGGAAAGCACTCGCATTAAAAGGTTTTTAAACTATAATTTGGATTATTGGATTACTTTCAGCTTCAAGATGCCTGGATTCCTGTTTTGGATTATTTGCTTGTGTTTCTTTCTTCTGAGTCTATTTAAGATTGCATACGAGACTACAACAATGGCTCCTTTTGTCCCAGTGGATATCCAGTCTCCGTCCTCTGAACTCACAGATCCTCATCACCAATTCTTGCAAACAAGATTTCCTCTGGTGGATGAGAACAGATGAAAATCTTTGGTGCCGCTCCTTCCAGACTCTCCAACCCAACGGTGACCACAGATGCTTCCCTGATGGGGTGGGGGGGCCACTTCCAGGAAAAGACAGTCCAAGGCGCGTGGTCCAGCTTAGAGGTCAACTTGCATATCAATGTCCTGGAGTTAAGAGCGGTGCTGTTAGTGTTGCAGGCACTTCATCCGCTCCTTCCGCCAGGAATGATTGCTATCCAGTCAGACAATATGTCTGTCATCTGGTACATAAACAAATAGGGAGGGACCAAATCCTACCCCCTATGTTGCAAGGTCACGAGAATTTGGCATTGAGCGATAGCTTCCAACCGCTTTTTAATTGCAACGCATATCCCGGGGAGCTCTAATGTGATTGCGGACAGGCTGAGCAGATGCATCCTCAGTCTACATGAGTGGTCTCTCAACCCGAACGTGACGGCAGAAATCTTCAGCCGTTGGGGCCAGCCTTGCTGCAATTTTTTCACTTCCCCTTCAAACAAAAATGCAGCAGCTGCTTTGCCCTCTTTCCCCCAGACAGGGAGTCACTTAGAGAGACGCTATGACTCACGATTGGCCTGCGGGTCTCCTCTATGCTTGTACTCCGATACCACTGATACCCCTGTTTCTAAGGAAAGCTGTCTGGTTGAGATGCAAAGTAATCCTCATTGACCCCTTCTGACCTCGACAAGTGTGGATTCCCTTCCTCCGGCCTCACCTGTTACAACCTCCTTGGATCCTGGACACTCGTCAGGACCTAATGTCTCACCCACAAGAGCTGACTTCCCCCAAATTTATCCACTCTCAAGCTGACAGCTTGGTTTCTCCACTTCCATTAGTCGCCAGGCAAAAAACCCTCTCCTCACCTGTCTGAGATATTATTCTGGCCTCCCATAAACCATCCACCAGAAAACTCTACAGAAACAAATGGAAAAGATTAGCTATCTGGGCTAATAATCAGATGCTAGATCCTTTTTCAGTTCCTACAGCTGCTATACTTCAGTATCTTTCTGAGTTGTTTGACAATTGGGCATCAGCTTCTACTATTTGAGTCCATTTAACAGCTATTTCCAATTTCCATAACAGCTCGGATGGCGTTCCTCTTATCTCCACCCACCTTTGCAAGACCTTTCTCAAGGGAATTTTCCATAGCAGACCTATCAGGCAACCTGTGGGAGACATGGAATCTCTCCCTGTTTCTACAGTCTCTCTCTCTCTCTACTCCCCTTTGAGCCTGCTGTGACATGTGATCTTAAATTCCTGTCCTGGAAATCATTATTTTTGGTAGCAGTCACATCAGCCAGACGGATATCTGCGTTACAAGCCTTATGCATCAAGAGCCCATATCTAATCTTCCCTTTGTACTAACCTATCCTTTCTCCCCAAAGTGGTGTCAGACTTCTCTGTTAAGCAGTCCATTGAGCTCACTGTGTTTTTGCCAAATTATTCCAACAAGGGAGAATACTGTCTACATTCATTGGACATACATAGACAACTACGTTTTTACTTGAACAGGACTAAGTCCTTCCGCAGGTCGGACCAACTTTTCATTTCCTTTTTTGGTCCAAGAATGGGATGTGCTGCATCAGAAGTTACTTTATCAGAATGGCTGAGAGATTGTATTACCTTTTCATACTCCCTAGTGAATGAATCTAAACCTGTTCAAATCAAAGCTCATTCAAGTAGGGCCATCACAGCTTCAGTTGCCTTTCACTCCAAGCCTTCCATGGATGACATGTGTGCAGCAGCCATTTGAGCTAAACCCCATACTTTCATCAAGCATTACAAATTGTATTTGGTCTCCAGGGGAAGAGTGTACTTCGGCTCAATGGTTCTCAGGAATGTTCTTCCATAGGGGCCACCCAGGTTCTCCCAAGCAGCTTGGGATTCTGTCCCATCAGTGATGAATAGGAAGAAGATTAACAACTTCAGATAAAGAAGTTATGTCTTACCATAATATTCCATCTGAGTTGTTTATCTTCTTCCAGTCATCACACCCTCCCACCATCCCCCACCAAAGGATCCTGGTGGATCTTCTGGTTCTTTGTGGTGTTTCAGGGTTTCTGCGCAGAAATAGTCTCTCTTTTCTGTTTTCTTCTGTATGTTGCATGCAAACTTGATCTGAGGTAACTGGGACAAGGGCATTGTGGGTAGCTCGAGGGTTTTTGGTGTACTCGAGCTTGGTATTAGGCCGACTTAGTTTTGAGGGCTCGGAACCAAACCCATCAGTGATGACTGGAAGAAGATCAACAACTCAGATGGAACATTATGGTAAGTCAGAACTTCTTTTTCTGGACCTCTCTACCCTGAACCTGTCAGTTGCCAAAGAGAAGTTCCAGATGGTCACATTACAGTCCATCATGCCATACCTGCAAGAGAGCGACTGGATGTGCTCGTTAGACCTCCAGAATGCTTACTATCACATAAAAATGCACAGAAGCTCCAGGAGGTTCCTCCGCTTCTGGGTAGGAGTCCATCATTACCAATTCCGAGTCCTACCCTTTGGTCTCACCACAGACCCAGGATGTTTACCAAAGTGATGGCGGTGGTAGCGGCTCACCTGAGGCTTCGGGGGGATTCAGGTCTATCCGTACCTGGACGATTGGCTCCTCTCTGCTCCCTGGTGTCTATTCTCCCACACCAGGGATTATTTCCTGACTCTTGCCCTGTGTTTGGGGATCACAATAAACGCATCCAAATCCCTCCTAGATCTTGTACAGATGATAGACTACATTGGTGCCAGGGTAGATACTCTTCAGTCCAAAATCAGCCTGACCTCGGAGAGACTTCAAAACCTGAGGAAGCATGTCTCCCTGATGTGCTTTCCAGACATCTTGGAGGGATGACCTTTTGTTCCAGCCACGGCCCAAGCCACAGTGTCCATGGATTTCTCCCAACTCGGGTGGGGGGGTCATTGTTCGGGCAGGACAGTACAAAGCCTGTGGTCCCCCATAGAGACCAGCTTGCACATAAATGTCCTAGAGATGAGGGCGGCCTTTCTAGCATTGCAGACCCTTCATGCCTTTCTTCCTCTGTGGGCGATTGCTATTCAGTCAAACATGTCAGTGGTCTGGTATATAAACAAACTGGGAGAGACCAGATCTTACCCCCTTTGTCGCGAGGCCATGAGAGTGTAGGAATGGACAATCTCCACCGGTCACTTTCTCATCGCAACACACATTCTGGGACGGTCCAACATCCTAGTGGACAGGCTAAGTTAGACCATTCTGATGCCTTACAAGTGGTCTTTGAATCTGTCAGTAGTGGAGCAGATCTTCAGTGAGTGGGGTCAACCTTGCTGCGATCTCTTCGCATCTCCTTCTAACGTGAACTGCAGCAAGTTTTCGCTCTGAACTCCCTGCCGGGGGAGTCCCACAGAGACGCTCTAGTTCATGCTTGGCCTCCCGGTCTTCTGTATGCTTACCTGCCAGTACCTTTCATTCCGAGGTTTCTACAGAAAGCTCGTCGACTGGGGAGCAAAGTGATCCTCATTGCTCCATTCTGGCCTCGCCAGGTATGGTTTCCCTTCCTTTGGTCTCATCTTCTGGCTCCACCTTGGATCCTAGATCCTATTCAGTATCTAATTTTACACCCTTCGGGGGTGCCTCATCCGAATCTGGACAGTCTGAAGCTCACAGCTTGGCTTGCTCCAGTTCACATGATTGCTAGGACTCCTGGACTATCCTCTTCAGTTAGAAGTATTTTGGTGGCTGCTCATTAGTCTTTGACCAGGAAGGTTTATCGCAGCAGGTGGAAACGTTTTTCCTTTTGGGTCTCTCAAAGAAGCTTAGAGCCTTTCACGGCTTTTATTTCTGCCATTTTTGATTTTCTAGCTAATATTTTTCAACACAGAGCTAGTTCTTCTGCTGTCAAAGTTCAGTTGGCTGCCTCTTCCAGACTGTGTAAAGCGTTTATCAAAGGCACCTTTTTGTTACGCCTCCCCCCCGGTCAAAGATCCTGTTCCCTCATGGGACCTTACTGTGGTTCGTCAAGTTTTGGTCGCTCTGCCTTTCGAGCCTGCTGCAACTGCAGATCTGAAATTTTTATCTTGGAAAACAGCTTTTCTGGTGGCTATTACCTCTGTTAAAAGGGTTTCAGAATTACAGGCCTTGTCCATCAAAGTTCCTTACATGGTTTTTCACAAAGATAGGGTCTCCCTTCGAACCAATCCATCCTTTCTTCCTAAGGTGGCATCACCAGTCAATATCAATCAGACCATCAGTTTGCCTGTGTTTTTTCCTAATTTTACTAACAAGATGGAATACAAACTTCACATGTTGGATGTTCATAGACAGTTACGATTCTATTTACACAGGACAAAAAATTTCCGTAAATCTGATCAATTGTTTGTATCCTTCTATAAACCCTTTTTGGGGAAACCTATCTCCAAGGTCACTATAGCTAGATGGATTTCTTCATGCATCTTGCAGGTCTATAAGGACAGCGGCATGTCTCTTCCAGGTCAGGTGAAAGCTCATTCCACTAAGTCCATGGCTACGTCTGTGGCCTTTTGGTCTAGAGTGTCTTTGGATGATATTTGTTCTGCAGCTACTTGGTCCTCATCTCATATGTTTATTTCTCATTACAAATTGGATTTGACTTCCAGAAGAAGAGCATCCGTTGATTCTGCGGTGCTCCAGAATATCTTTCCATGAGGGCCTCCCAGGAGATTAGTAGCTGGGGACTCTGTCCCACAGGTTGAAGACCAAATGAAGTAAACTACTTCAGATAAAGAAGTAATGTACTCACCATAACGTTCCATCTGAGTAGTTGTACTTTATTTGTCTTCAACCGTCCCTCCCTCCTTCCCCTGGACCTTGGCATATGATCAGCCTGTGGGCTGCAATATAGATCACAAGTAAATTTTTTAGGTCAGGTTATCAGTATAATGTTCAGCAAACTTGATCTGGGGATGGAAGGCAGTGGAGGTGTATTATGGGTAAGGGGAGGAGTTTGGAGCTCGGAGCTGATGCTAGTAAAAGTTGCCGGCTTGGATCTGATACGGATCCGTAACCCACAAGTTGAAGACAAATGAAGTACAACTACTCAGATGGAACATTATGGTGAGTACATAACTTCTTTTTCTGCACCTTGCACCACTCACCAGGCTAAACAAGGAAAGAGTTACTGTCAGCTGCCTGTCAGGTGCCAGGATCCGCCACATAACGCACGCACTCAGGTCACTCCACAACAAGTACAAATATGATTCTGTCATTGTCCATGTTGGTGTAAATGACCTGAGATGTACCTCCCTGGACTACATGAAAAGAGACATGGAGGAGCTCTCCGAGCTTGTAGCCCAGGCAGGTATGACCCTAGCCCTGAGTAGCATCCTGCCATCACCCAGAATGATACCACAGTACAAGGACAAAATGATTGACTTTAACAATTGGCTAAGCTTCTGGTGTCATTCTAAGGGAATCCAGTATCTGTCTGCCTGGAATGACATGATCGACAGACCACGCTGCTTTGCCAGAGATGGCCTGCACCTGTCACCCTTGGGATTCCGGATACTGGCAAAGGCTCTTGCCACCCTATAGTGCCTTTTTTAGGAAAGGTTCAAATGACAAATTCACCACTGTAACAGGTACAAGCAAGCAAAATCTGAGGGTAATGCTACTCAATGCTAGAAGTCTAAACCTCAAAATGCACTCACTCGAGGCACTCCTTAAAATGGAGAACATTGACATCTGTGCAGTGACAGAGACCTGGTTCAAAGCTCCATAGAGCGCCCCTGCATTACCAGGCTATAATTCATACCACACCTTTCGGCTACTAAACCCGGACCGAAACACTAAAGGTGGAAGCATGTCCATATTCATTAAGGATATCCACACCTCCAAGCTAGTTGCTCAGCATAATGCATCCAAGATTATCCAAGTTCAACTAACTCTGGGCAAAACCGCAATCCAGATTGTAGCTTGCTACAGACCCCCCCACCATGCCCCAGGATTTCCACGCTTGTTTTCTTGATACACTGGAAAATATTAAGGTACAACCCAACACTCTAATAATGGGTGATTTCAACTACCCTACCATTAACTGGGAAAACTACTCCTGAACCAATTCTTTTGCTCAACGTTTTCTGGAAATCATCAATTCCAACGCCTTGGATCAACTTATCCACACCCCCACCAGGGGCAGCAATATCCTAGACCTGGTCATCACCAACATGGGTGACCGGTGTTCCACACCAGAGGTCAGCTCCTCGTTGGTTAGATCTGACCACAAGCTAATCACCCTAGACATCCACATCCTGTTCCCACCCCCCATTAAGAAAACAACCGTAAAAGATTTCTCCAAAGCCAACTTCACGCTTCTCAAGACAGAAGTGGCAAACTTCACTACACCCATGCAGATGGACAATAGAGGTACGACTGCTGAATCCTACACAAATGCTCTTTATAAGCACTTACATGAGTGCATGGATCGTGCTATCCCTGACAGAACCAAGATGTTATCCTCCAAAAAAAGGAAGCCAGTTTGATCGTCTTCTGCCATAAACTCTACAACAGAAGAAAGAAACTGTTGCAAAAAAGAGTAAAATCCTACGATTGGAGGAACTCCGTGGTCAGCCTGAGTAAGAAGCTGAGATCCCTCATAAAATCCTCCAAATATAGTTATGAAAACAAAATCGCCACTGATTCTAAAGGCAACCACAAAGCATTCCATAGCTATGTCAAGAATCTCAATGACAACACTCAGAGTTACAGCACAATGACACTAAATATACAGAACCAATTGATATTGCCAACATCCTGGCAGATAGGTTCAATGCTAACTTTACCCCCCTCCCACCCCCTAAAGGGCCCAGCTTTATACGGGAAGAATGCAAAGTTCCTGTAATCACGGCTGCACAGGTAAAAACGTCACTCTCCAAAGCCAAGGACACGGCATCCATGGGACCTGACAGCATCCCAGCCTGCCTTCTACATGAACTACAGAATGAACTGGCACCCCACCTAAGTATCATGTTCAGTCATAGCCTCACCTCAGGCTTTGTACCCATTGAATGGCACACTGCGATGGTTATCTCATTCCACAAAGGGGGGGCCACAACTGACCCTGGGAACTACCACCCCATTAGCCTAATGAGCCTGGTCTGCAAGGCCATGGAACGTATCATCATGGAACTCATAAACAAAGACATTGGAGAACCCCACACAGTTCGGGTTTGTAAAAGGCAGGTCATGTCTCCTAAACCTGATAGACTTCTTTCAAGTAGTCACCAAAGCCATAGATGAGGGTAAGGTAGTTCACACAGCCTATTTAGATCTCGTCAAGGCATTCAACACCAGCCCCCACTCTGGAATTATAGATAAACTCACTAAACTAGGTATGAATCCCTATGTCACAAGATGGGTTGCCAACTGGCTTTCTGACAGAACCCACACTGTGAAAGTAACAGACTCCAGATCAGACTTCAGACCATTGACAAGTGGAGTACCATAGGGTTCGGTCCTGGGTCCTCTCCTGTTTGGTATCTACTTCTCTGAAGTACAGGCTAACACAGAAGGTCTTTGGCTAACTAAATTCGCAAATGACTTCAAACTAGGAGCCATAATCAAAACTCCTAACGATGTGGACATCCTACAAAAGGGCCTCGCTGAGACAGATACCTGGTGTCAAAGCCATGGTATCAAGCTCAATGCCAAAAAGTGCATTGTCATCTCCTTTGGTAAAAGCTCTGTACCCATGAACTACCACATAGGTGGTAGTCTACTTAACACCAAAAGTGTGATAAGAGACCTTGGGACACAGGTGAACAGTAGTCTCTCCTTTGATAATCACATTGCCACAGTGGTCAGGAAATCCTTCTACGTGGTACACCTCATCACAAAAGGTTTCTCATCCAGAAAAAAAAGAGGTCATTGTTCCCCTCTACTCATCACTCATTAGACCCATTATAGAGTACAGCACCCCTTTTGGCATGTACCTCACAAGACATCTACAACAACTGGAAAGGCCGCAAAAATACCTCACAAAGAGGATTACTGGCCTCAAACAGATGCCTTACGCAGACCGTCTCAAAAAACTCCAGCTTTACTCCGTCGCATATCGCCTACTCAGAGGCGATCTCTGCCTAACATACAAAGCTATGTCAAAGCCAGAACTGTTGGACATGCTACACGCTCTAGGGACCTAAACCTTGTCACCACAATAAACAGAACATGCTGAAGGGATAGATTCCTGTCCCAGACACTTCCCATACTCTGGAACAGACTACCTATCTATGTCAAACAGAGCTCCTCATTAGCACTTTTCAAGAAAATTCTTGTTGATTGGATGGGTAATAGGAAATTCACCCCGGGGAACACTTCTGTGGTCCTGCTTGACAGGGGCACAGGAAAATAATTTTCTTGGGTGGGGAAAGCCAGGGTACCTTTTTGGCTAGGCTTGTATAGGCCCTAGGGCCTACCTATGAACCTATGCTGCCCTTGAGGTTTCTGACATAGCTGTAGAAGGTCTTATGGTTATCTTTCACCTGGGAAGCTATCTTAACCTCAAAGTTGGCTTTGCTTGACCTAATTAGCCCTCTTGGTTGCATGTTTGGTTTAATGAGAGTTTTTATCTTTATGGGAATTATCCTTCCTAATTTTGGCTATATTTATTTTTTTTGTATATCCTGATTAGTTTTGGATGCCACCAGGGCGTTCTTTTTCTGGGGCTAGTCTTTGGCTTACCTCTGGTAGGTACAACAGCCTCTATGCAGCCATTGACATGGTTGTACAGAATTTCTGAGAGCAATTCAGTATAGACTGCTATTTTCTAGGGGTTTGGGGGGCATTGAATTTTTGCAAAGTATCACTTATTAAAAGGTAATTTGCCTTGGAATATTTCCTGTTACAGTTTTTTATGAGATTACGAAGAATTGATTTTAATTTTGAGGAAGACAGCTTTATGGTCAGTCCTTACTGGGGAGGGTGAGGCATTGGGGAATGCAGCATTTTCCTATATTTTAAGCACGAGGTCCAGTATGCTTGAGTATTGAGGGAGTGTATTCACTCTTTGGTCAATGGTGTTTGTATTTATGAAGTCTAGGAATCTCTGTGTCTGCAGATTTCAGGCCATGTAAGATTCCCAGTCTATAGAGGAGTAGTTGAAGTCTCCCATTGGTAGAGTGCTAGGTTGGATGGGAAGTGTCTCTAGTAGGTCCAAGTATGCATTATGAGTTTCTTGGGACATGGAGGGTGACCTATGGCTGGGTAGGATATGGTACGGGATTTTGTCTTTGGTGATCTGCACATGCAGAAACAGCAGCATATCATCCTGTTTGATCATCCTAGAGGTATGTTGGTATGCTCGTTAGTAATCTATGTTTAGACACATCCACCTTTAGCTCTTGTTTGTGCAGCTACTAGTCTAAAAGTATGGAAGACACTGAAAGCTTGCATTGCCGGGGTACTTTGCTGTTTTAAACTTTGTCTAGGTAACTGTACAAATGTCTATGTTTTGGAGTGTGAGAAAGGCTTTGAGAGAGTGTATTTTTTTAAGTTGCTAGCATAGGGCAGCAACACCTTGCTGTTCAACTTAGTTG
>NC_056726.1:1352922742-1352925242 GCF_019279795.1 Protopterus annectens
AGATGTTTCTTATATTAGACAGATTATAGAAAAACATTGGGCAACCTTATTATTAGATGAGCGGTTGGCAGCGATTGTAGGACCTCGACCCAGCTTGTCTTTTAAAAATAAGAAAATCTTGAAACGCTTGCTTTGCCATCGACCTTTAGTTAGGATTGCACAGGAACCAACTGGAGTTGACGTTAACACTAAACCTTGTGGCCATTGTGGACAATGTGATATGATTGACACCAGTGATATATTTGTGCATCCTCATACAGGGGAAATATTTAATTTTCACACTAATACTACTTGCCAGAGCAGGAATTTAGTATACTTAGTCAAGTGAGTTTCCTGTGATGTGTTCTACGTTGGCAAAACAAATGGGAAATTACGTAAAAGCATCAGGGATCACATATACTATATAAGAAATGGCTCTACTTTTAATGCTTTATCTAAACATTGTTTGCATGAGGGCGTTTTATATACCTTTGTATTTTTAGTGATACAACAAATTGGGGAAGGTCCACGAGGTGGAGATATAACCAACCACACTGAGGAATGTGAGGTGAGATGGATGATTAGATTTCGAGCTGATGTCTCCCCTGGACTTAATGAAAAAAATTCCCCTTAAACCTGTTCTTAAAAGTAGAAGGCTGTCTGTTAGGAAAAGGAAATAGTTTTTAATATTTTTAATATTTTAATATTTATTAGTTATTGTTTTCATTCACAAGTTTTTGTTTTAATTTATGTGATGTAATTCATTCATCATCCAATCAATGAGTTCTTATTTAAATGGAATAATTTTGATTGTTTTAAATGTCTGATGAAGCCTGTTGGTGAAAGCGCTAACGAATAAACTTGGATTGCATACTGAAGTCCACGCCTGTGATACATTTTAAACAATTTTATTGACTGTTCTAATTTTAGTCTGTTGAGCGTTTTGAATACTAATTTTAAAAGAAAGAAAATTGGCACCGTGGATAACTACTGCGGATTGGTGGTTATTTTTTTTACATATACATATATATGTATATACATATATATATATACATATATATATATATATATATATATATATATATATATATATATAGGTATATACATATATATATATATATATATATATATATATATACATATATATATATTTATTTATATATATATATATATATATATATATATATTTATACACATATGTATATACATCTATATATATATATATATATATATATATATATATATATATATACACACACACACACACACACAGACAAACACACACACATATATATATATATAGATATACAAACACACACGTGTGTGTGTGTGTATATATATATATATATATATATATATATATATATATATATATATACACACACATATATGTGTCTGTGTACATATATATATATCCAGTACTTTTAACCCACCCCTACATCCAGTTATTAAGATTTTTGATGAATTGGTGGAGGCAGACATAAGAAATTTATCCAGGAAAAGTGTTAAATCACAGAACCTACCCCAATGTTGTCATGCTGTCATAAAACAACTTAGGGATGAACAGATACGTGTGATGAAACCTGACAAAGGGGGTGGAGTTGTTTTAATGTATAGGAATGAATACGAAGAATCATTTCACAACATACTTCAAGATACAGAACAGTACAGTACTCTTTCCTTAAATGAGTTGAACATTGCATATGCTAGGATCAAACTTCTGCTACATGACTTGTTACTGCAGGGTGTAATAAATGAAAAACTCTATAATTTTTTAGCAGTAAATAAACCTCTTACACCAGTTATTCTTGGGATCCCCAAGGTCCATAAAGGGTTACAGCCATTGAAGTTTAGACCGATTGTAGCGGGTGCGGGTAGCATCACAGAACCCTTGGGCAAGTTTGTAGATTCAACACTTAAGAAGACTATAGCAACAATGGAGCATATTTGTAAGGACTCTTGGGAATTCCTGAAAAATATTAAAAAGGATTATTTTTCAAAAACTGATTTCCTGGTTACAATAGACGTGGTAGAGCTTTTTCCTAGCATTCCGCATGATATTGGTTTGCAGTGGTTTAATGAAATTTTAACAAAATTTTCAAATTTTAGCAACAAAATAATTAATTTATTGTCAGATTTTATGGACATTATTTTAAGTAACAATTTTATTTATTTTAATGGGGAGTTTTTCAAACAGAACAAAGGGGTGGCCATGGGCTCACCATGTGCATCTGCATACGCGAATATCGTCCTTTTCCACTGGGAAAATGAATTTGTTTTCACATCACCATGGAGAAATAATGTTTTATATTACCGGAGGTATTTGGACGATATATGCATTTTATGGGAGGGTAGTAGACAGAGTCTTGAAGCATTTTTACAATATATTAATGAGACAACCAATTTTCTAAGATTTACATCTAATGTTAGTGAGAAGGTTATGAATTACTTGGATGTGGTATTATTTAAGAACATTGAGTTGCAAATGTTCGAGTCTTCTGTGTTTAGAAAAACCACCTTC